>NC_069499.1:365863199-366023199 GCF_027579735.1 Bombina bombina | reverse complement strand
AGATAATAAAAACATAATCCTCATACAGCAACTTGGTAAAAACATATTATATGAACTGGAACAGGGGGAACATCACCTCCTGTGACATCATACGCGTTTCATGCCTCTGGGGCACTTGTTCACTGATAGGGAACAGGTGGTGAAAGTGCTCTTTATGTACAGATTTCTGTCCAATGACATAACATCAATTAAAACACATTTCATTAACCCCTAAGTTCCTATCAAACACACAAATATCCTAGTTAGTATAGCCGCTCTATACAAAACCAACTACAAAAATATATGAGCACTGCAACATTAATTCTGTTCATTTGCCTCAATTTTATAGAACCATTATGCAATTATTCCATATTACCAAGAATAATAAAATATTAATTAAATAATATATATATTATAAAGAACCCAAGTATAAATATTGGTATATGATTTAATTGGACATCAAGACCTAATCCTCACTCAGATTGTGTGACCCTTCTTAAAGAAAATGTTATAAAAGGATTGTTAAATGATCACACATATAGAAAAACTTTTATGTTACAGTATATTTTGAGATATTTATCAACGTTGAATAAACATATTTACATCCATTCTGGAATTCAAACCCGTAGGTACCCTGGTTTTTAAATGAAGGATCCAAAAAACCTCTCGTTCATCAAGTTTCTTTTCCCTGTTTCACCCCGGGGATGTCTTGGTATAAAGTCTATGCCCTGTACTTTTAGAAGTGTATTATCAGAATTATGAAAATATCTGAAATGTTTGGCAATGGGCGTTTTTGACTCGGGGTCCTCTATGGACCTTAGATGTTCCATGACCCGGTCCTTCAAGGATCGTTTGGTACGTCCCACATATTGGATATTACATCCCTGACAAGTCAATAGGTAAATTACGTGTGTGCTATTACAATTTATAAAATATCTTATATCACTTACTTTACCTAGTGCTTCAGATCTACAGGTATTACCCTGAATAACATGAGAGCATGTCTTGCATCGTGAGGCATTACATTTATAACATCCCTTGCGTTTTTGTAACCATGTGTCATTGACAACTCTGGGCAGCATAGAGGGTGATAATATGTTTCTCAGAGTTTTTGCTTTACGTGACATGAATTTACAACCACCTTTTAGCACTTGATTTAATTTTTCATCATTCTCTAAAATTGGTAGACTCTTTTTGATTATTTTGCAAATTTTTCCATATTCCATACTATATGGTGTTACAAAAATTGGTACAGAGGAAAAGGGACTCTTATTACTCTCCTTTTTATCTCTTTTGTCTTTTTTGTAAGTGAGAAGTTCTGACCTGGGAACCTTATCTACTTCAATTTTTGCTTGTGTCAGAATTGTTTTTGGATAGCCCCGTGATTTTAATCGCTTCACGGTATCTGCAGCGTGTTCTTCATAAGTATTTGGATCAGTACAGTTCCGTTTTACCCGAATGAGTTGGCTTTTGGGGATGGAGGCAAGAAGGTGTGATGGATGACAGGAGTCATATTTGAGAATACTGTTACCCGACGTGGGTTTACGGTATAGTTCAACCTGAATTACCTCACCAATAGGTCTAATGGTCACATCCAAAAAATTTAAAGAATTCGTGCTGGATTCTATTGTAAAATTAAGGTTTAACCTGTTGCGTGACACATATTGGTGAAAAGAGTTGATAGACTCATTGTCCCCATCCCAAATAAATACCAAGTCGTCAATGTAGCGACCGTAATAGATAATGTGTTGTCTAAAAGGGTTTCCATCTCCAAAGATGTGGAAGAGCTCCCACCAACCTAAAAATAGGTTGGCGTATGATGGCGCAAACTTGGCGCCCATGGCCGTTCCACATCTTTGGAGATAGAAACGACCTTCAAAAAGAAAAAAGTTGTGAGTCAACAAGTATTCCGTAGCTTTCAACAAAAAAGATATCGTGGCCTCATCATAATTTGATCTATATCTCAGAAAAAACTCCAGTGCCTCCAAACCCTTGTCATGAGGTATTGACATATATAGTGAGGAAACGTCCATGGAAATTAGAGTGTAACTAGATTTCCATGAAATCCCTTGTATTTGTCTGATAAAAGATGTAGTGTCTTGGATATAACTAGGTAGTGCTAAAACCAAAGGTTGCAAATACATATCCACCAATTCTGATAGTGGTTCGTTAAGGGACCCTATCCCCGCTACAATGGGACGCCCTGGGGGATTAAGGGGATTTTTATGTATTTTGGGGAAAAAGTGAAATACGGCAGTTACCGGCCAATCCGGAATCAGATATTCTGACATGTTAGCTGAAATAATGCCATTGTCCATGCCATATTTCACTATCTCCCCCAGTAAACCCTTATATACCACCGTAGGATTGGTGGCCAAAGTACAGTATGTATTACGATCTGATAGTTGCCGAAGGGCCTCTGAGACATAATCTTGCCTATTTAAGACAACTAAGTTTCCACCCTTATCTGACTCCCGAAATACAAGATTTTTATTTGAAGTTAATTGTCTCAGTGCCTTGTTGTCAGATACAGTAAAGTTTTTATTGGAATGTTTTACACTACCAGTGATAGTGGAGGTAGGATTTTTTAGATCAGTGTCGAGTTTAATAAGTTGGTTTTCAATAGTTTGTTGAAAAATATCCAACGAGTTACCTCTCGTCTGTGCTGGATAAAAGGTACTTTTATTTTTTAGTCTGGATATATTTATGTCCTGTACAGATGGACCATGTCTGATGCCATCAGAATCTAACAGTTGTATATCCTCCATGTCCTGTATGCAACATTTATCTTGAAATGTCAAACTACTCTCAGTCTCATGTGTTGATTTATTATAAGAAACATAATTCTCCCCATCCGAAAATAATTCTGACTCAGAATCATCTTTCAGAAAATGTTTCTTGAGAGTGAGCAATCTCACAAATTTGTTTAAATCTAGAATAGTCTGAAACAGATTAAAATGACAGGACGGAGAGAAAGTAAGTCCTCGTGACAATCTCTTCCTCACCACTAAGGCTATAGTCTGACAAATTAATCACTTCTTTTGTAGATATCTGTGTGTTTGTTTCCTCCTTATCCTCTGTGAGTATCGCTTTATTTTTTCTATGTCTGTGACGGTATCTGTTTTGGCCCCCTCTACGTGTTCTTTTGGATTTAATGGTTTTAAGATTGAGTGAGGTGGGCCTGATCCATTTTTTGACAGTACTGATTGAGGAATAGTAGGTGTACTGAGTACTGATAACTGTCCTGATGTATCATGTGTGTATCCCGTGGAGTCACTGTCTGATGTGTCATAATCGTACTCAGTGTCACTGAAGGTTACCTTTCTATTCTGTTTTGATTTTTTGTATCTGAGTTTTTTACTCTTGTTATTATTTACAGAGACTGATCCTTTATGAGACCATGAATAAACATTATCAGTAATGTTTATTACTGGTGCAATGGTTTTCTCTAATCCCTAGAGAGATATATGTATATTATAACCCTTTATTTTTTACCTCTAAAGATATATAGAAGGGAGACTATTATGGAAGATATGGTTCGGTAACCCACTTATCATATAGGTTTTACAACTAGAAAAAGTATCAAATTTGTTGGATATTAAAATGACTGGAATCTTTAACCTTTTGTTATGAACAAACAGAATAATCTCAGTTACTATTAAAGCTGTGAGTTAGGTACTAGTGTAGGTTTTTAGCTTTTTTCAGCAAATACATAAATAGATTTCAGCAGACTTAATATAAGTCCAACATAGTTAAAGGAGTATTAACCAAGAAGAACAAATAAAGATTGAGTTACCCATCTTATTTAAGGATCTCTCATACTCAATATATACTTTTGTATAGGGATTGATGCAATGGAAGTCATAAATAGATAATAAGACAATGCAATAGTACTTAGTCTGAACTTTAAATGAGTAGTAGATTTTTTTATAACAAATTTCAAAGTTATGTATATTCCCACACCCTTTGTACCATGTGATAGCAATCAGCCAATCACAAATGCATATACGTATAGTCTGTGAATTCTTGCACATGCTCAGTAGGATCTGGTGACTCAAAAATTGTAAATATAAAAGACTGTGCACATTTTTTTTAATGAAAGTAAATTGGAAAGTTGTTCAAAATTACATGCTGTATCTGAATCATGAAAATGCAATTTAACCTGAGTGTCCCTTTAAGTATATATAAGTAAGTTAACTTGGTTAGCAATGTTAACCTTCTAGAAAAACCTATGACTTTTAAATATGTGTAAAGACCTCAAACACCTTATGGCCACTAATAAATTGACAGAGATATAAAGCATAATAATCTCATGTGGAAATACAGTATTTGACCTGATAAGTTTTATCTATCATTAGTAAAAATCGAATATAGCTAAAATCCTTATACATATAGATTACCATTACTAATCGGAAAGGAATATATAGTCAGCGATATAATATTTGAACTGAGGAACAATATCTACCACTAGCAAGTATCAAAATATGCCATAAGTCCCTACATATATAGACTACCATTACTAAGCTGAAAGGTATATATAGAGTGCTATCTCCTATACATCAGTGGTAAAGATTTATTTGTATTTTGTGATACAGACACATGCTGTCTCGGCCGCAGACAGCATATTGCCCGCATGTAGAACAGTATAGATAGGTAAAGTATCTCTGTACACTCTAAAAAAAAATCTAACTGTATATATAGCAGTATTTAACATAATTAACCACCTTCATGGTAAACACAAAAATAAAAGAACATTTGGCTAAATAACGTCTTTCCCTAAGCTAAAAGACAAATATAACGTGTAACAATATTATGCTGTAAGGTTGAGAGTACAATTAGGATTAAATGATTGACTCAAGCGCTTTGCTGGCTCCTACTTTAGGGAAACTGCTGTGGTAATTAGCTGGGATATAGCTGATTCCCCCTTTGCTTGGAGATAGTGCAAGATCACTGGAGTTCAGTAGTGTAGGGTTGGCAACTGTAAATCTGTGTGACTCCGGGGATACATTAACCTGTTCTTCCCCTGACCATAGTTGTTCCTGGAGGAGGTGAGATTCCCAGCTCATACCTTTGATGGGATGGATCGCCACCCAAATAATATTCTTATGGGGCTCAACCTGCCATCTCCTCACAGCTAGGAGGTCAAGCTCACTGGGTTGTATATATGACCTATCTGGATCATTGTCTAGCTCACTAGGTACAGCTCTTGAGGCCTCTGAGTTATTTTGCAGTATCAGGGCCGTGTCGTGCATCCTCTCCTTGTAGGTATGGTCATGTACATAAGGCGGATCGTTAGGGGGACCCTCAAAATCAATTATGGAGTAAATGTGTCATAGAGCAGGGAATCTAGTATCTTCTTCCACAAGCATTTCTAAATCTTTAACAAAACAGTCCGCCAGCAACTGGTGAAGTTTCTGGAAGTGCGTCTCAAATAGGGTTTATACCAATCTGTCGATAGCCTGAATCTTCATTACCTCATCGCATGAACTCCTTTGTGGCTATGTTTTGCACTGGCTACTGTCTGCCCAAAGCGGTGAAGGAGATTGCAAGGTTTGCTCCTCACATGTATAGTGGTGATTCTGCTATGTGGAGTCCTCACTGTAATTAAAAGGACAGCATACTTCTCCGCGGTCTGTACACCCTATGTTCAAGCCTTTGACATAGAAAGTTGTTACGGTCAGTTAGTTTTAATTTGTGCCCCAGTTGCCACGTGGGTGGGAAGATGGCCACTCTCAGGGGAGTTAAGTGGTAGGGTTAGCATCGGTAAGGTAGGAACTGTTCGTCTGGAAGGCTCTCTGCTCGTCCACAGCCTCTAGTTCGCCTATTTTGACAAAGTTTAGGAATCTGAACGGCTGCAAAGCTTATTTTCTATATAATATGACCGGAGCTGCTGTGATGTGCAATCATTCAGTTCTAGAGCTAGCTCCGCCCCTACCCTGTGAAATGTATTTTTTTATGTTTTTTGTGACACTTTTTATTTCAGTGTAACAGGGCTCTGAAGTTGTGCATTAAATTGCATTGTGCTCGAATGAACGAAATTACTTTTAACTTGTAATAAGCGCTACTTTTGAAGCATGCAAACACCCACAATAAACCCCTTATCGCTTGCTTGTAACAGCTAGCGCTCCACTCGTAATGAGAGACACTTAGATTATGAGTTTTGCGTTCATATTTTAGTGCTGAAAATGGCCATTTCAGTGTTAAAACAGCACCGCAGCCATTACAAGTCTTGTCGGTATAGCTGTACCGCAAGCCTTTTAGCCTGTACCGCAACGTCAGTCCCGCACACGTAAAAATTATATTTTAATGAGACTTCCATAGCGCTGCCATTACGAGTTTTGCTAAAAAGCTAGCGTTGCAGCCTATACCAACAAAATCCGTTCTGCAATCTAAAAGCAGTAGTTATGAGTTTTACACTACAAAAGTGTAACATAAAAATCATAACTAAACTGCTACAAAGTACACTAAACACCCATAAACTACCTATTAACCCCTAAACCGAGGCCCTCCTGCATCGCAAATACTATATTAAACTTATTAACCCCTAATCTGCCGCTCCCAACATCACCACCACTAAAAATAATTATGAACCCCTATTGCGCCGTTCCCTGACATCGTCACCACTATAAAATAGTTATTAACCCCTAAACCGCCCCTCCTGCATCGCAAACACTATTTAAAAATTATTAACCCCTAATTTGCCATCCGCCCACATCGCCCCCCCACTATACTAGTTATTAAGCCCTACACCGCCGCCACTATAATAAACATATTAACCCCTAAACCGCAAGCCCCCCACAATGAAATATACTAAAGTAAACTATTAACCCCTAAACCAAAAGCCCCCCACATTGCAATAAACTAAATTAAACTAGTAACCCCTAAGCCTAATGCCCCTCTAACTTTATATTAAAATTGCAATTTCACTATCTTAAATTAAAACTTACATGTCAAATTAAAAGAACTAAGTTTTTTTTGTTTTGTTTTGTTTTTGCTTGTTTTTTTTATTTTTTTATTGAGGTTGTGGTTAAAGCAATACAACTTATGCATGATGATAAACAAAAAGAAATAACACAGGTATAGAAAATCACAATAAAACGATTTCCATGTAGAAAAGCAAGATTAACATAGAAAAGAATACTGGACTGAAGATTGGAACCTCATTTTCATTAATACACATACAGTAGGTACTTTATATGGTCTTACAGATAGAGTAGATTAACAAGTTGTGGTTCAAGCAATATCAACCATTTCGATTAAATAATGTGGTATGATGTGTAAATATGGTACCATATCTAAGGTGCGGTATGTGCAAGATAAACCGTGTGGTGAAATCTCCCATATAGGGAGGTATATTATAGGGAGATGATGGTGATGGTGGGGGGGGGGGGGGGGGGGGGGAATTTAAATGTGAGAAGTAAACTTATATCGACAAAGATGTACTTATTAACAGCCATACATACAATAGTCATGATGGGGCCACTAAATTGAATGAACCAATGTGGTAGAGCATTGTATCTTAGCGGAGAGTATATTATTGTGTAATAAAGCAGGACTACATGTCTGTGGGGAGGACTAGTTGGGCATAAATGGAAGCTGTGATCCACATACTAAAATCTAGGGAGTCACTATGGCACCAATAGGAAGAGCCTTGTAGTACTCGTAATGATTATGGAGGTGAAGCATTGTGCAACTAGATATAAATGCAGGTCCAGCCTGCGCTAGAAGGTGGAACTACCTGAGGTAACTGGGATCAGACTATAGGTGGTATTATATTGAAAAGTTATGTCCAGAGCTATACTGTGAGACTATCTGCTTGGAAAATATAACATCTCGCCGCCTCGGCCGCTGGCGGCAAGAAATCACGCATACACACTGCTCCCAAACACAACGGGCATACATACAGTGTGAGAGCTTGTACATTTGGGAAACTACACAATGAGATGTTGGAATTCTATTGATCACACAAGGAGTGCAAACAATAAGAAGCCAGTAGATATGATATAACACAGTATAAAGTCATCTTTATCATCCCATAAAACAATCTAGCGAGCATATATAGAACATAGTTGAACGAGTCAGTAGGAAACTTTGATAGGTAAAATGCCTATTCAGGCTGCAATCAAAAGGTGTGACCTTAGCATATTAATTTGAGTAGTCCCAGTTCCTATAATACGAGAGTTCTGCTTATGAGGAGAATAGAAAGATGCAAGCCTGCAGTAACTTGTGTTCATCTTAGGAGCAATAATAACTGAGCAAAGTGAGCTTCTGAAAAGGAGCAAATATGATATAATAAAAACCAAAAGTGACACAACCAGCTATACGTCTAATAAGTATGATCAGGGCCAAACAATAACAAGGGGTTAAACAGGTTAATAAGACAAGCAACTGTAAAAATCATAACAACAATTTGCAAGCATAGCCCCTCAATATGCAGAAGAGTAGGATGTCTATGTCTTGAGTCCTCATTACATAGCTGCTATAGATCTCTAACCAATGCCTCTGAGAACCTTGACCTCTGAGTATAGTTGCTGTAGCCCCTCTTCTCTGCTAACAATATCGTTCATCATGTGAGGCTTAGCAGGCAAGACTAGCAAGGTATGTAGATAAAGGTGACTCACTGTACTTCTGATGCGCTCAGGCTCACCCATAACCTCCGTTGAGACCTGTGATGGAATCGCCTGTATGTCGATCAGACAGCTAGCTCCGAGAGCCTCTCCCGGTCTGACACCGCTGTCGCTGTAGGGAAGTGCTGTAGAGGCAAGGTAGGAGTATATTGTCTGTCCGGCTGACGTCCGCCATCTTTGTGTTATACTCTGTTGAAATGTTGGCGCGCTCTGTGGAGTTGCTTCTACCTCATCAGTAAATTTGACCGCTACTGAGTCCAGCGGGTGCTCTCCCTCCTCAAGCGTGCTGCATCTCAGTGCAGTCTGGATAGCAGGCAGGCTATTATGAGTTTCATCTGTGTGGGTCTTGATCACAAACGCCTCCAAAAGCCGGAAGGAGTCCTCTATAAAGCCCAGGGCTGTTATCTCCCAATCTACCACGGCTGCCATGTCACTCAAAGGGGCATTAATACAATCGTTAAAATCTCTGTAAAGATAGCGTTTACCCACACCCAAGAGTAGATTAGGTGTAGAGAGTGAGCCTCTTCAGTCCAGGGTAATAGGTTAACTGTAACTTGTTCGCTGGGCAGCCGCGTGGGGAGATTAAAAGATGCTGAAATATGCTGGCAGGCTGTCGAATCACCTTTAGACATCCACCTATGTAGATAGCATGAAAGGGCGATCTAATAAACTGTGATAATAATTCTCAAAGCATAGTTTTGCCTCAGTTTTCTAAATTAAGAGCCGGAGCTCCTGCAATGTGCGACTGATCCTTTAGGCAGTTGGCTCCGCCCCTAAAAGAACTAAGTTTAAACTAACAATTAAACTAATATAATTATTAAACTAAAATTAAACTAACTACCAATTAAATAAAACTAAACTACACATTAAAAAAATCCTAACACTACTCTAAAAATGACAAACTATCTAATTACAAAAAATAAAAAGACAATTACAAAAAATAACAAATGAAATCATCCAAAATAAAAAAGAATTACACCTAATCTAATAGTCCTATAAAAAAAAAAGCCCACCCAAATTAAAAAAACCCTAGCCTACAATAAACTACCAATAGCCCTTAAAAGGGTCTTTTGTAGGGCATTGCCCTAAGTTAAACAGCTCTTTTACCTGTAAAAAAATGCAAAGACCACCAACAGTAAAACCCACCACCCAACCAACCCCCCAAAATAAAAAACCTAACAAAAACCTAAGCTACCCATTGCCCTGAAAAGGGCATTTGTATGGACAATGCCCTTAAAGGGCATTTAGCTTGTTTATGAATAGCCCAAATCCTAATCTAAATAAAACCCCCCCCAAAAAACCCTTAAAAAATAACCGAAGTCCCGCTTGAATGATCTTAGGGGTTAAAAGCTTTATTTAGGTGGCGGCGATGTCGGGGCAGCAGATTAGGGGTGTTTAGACTCTGGGTTTATGTCAGGGTGTTAGGTTTAAATTAAACTTTTTGTTCCCCTTAGACATCAATGAGGCTGCATTACGGAGCTTTTCATTCCGTGATCGCAGGTGTTAGGCTTTTTTTCTGACCCGCTCTCCCCATTGATGTTTATGGGGAAAGTGTGCACGAACACGTCAAAACAGTGCTTATATTTTCTGCGGTATGGAGCTCAACGCAACCATATCGAACGCACAAGCCGGCTGTTTCAAAACGTGTAATGGCTGCGCTATTGGGGGTTAAAAACTCAACTTTTTTTTTGCGTTCCTTAATTTCCCTATAGCGCGCATAATTCGTAATTTAGCTGAATGTTTTTAAAGTATTTTTTTGCCTAAAGATACTAATAACTTATAGCGGCATAAAAAATAAACATGATAACAAAATGAGAGTGTTCGGAAATTATTAGCAAAAAAGGAGAAATTACTGAAATTTATTTTCTGACATCACAAACCTCCTATAATTACTAGTTGTTCCTGAAAACAACGCATTAATTCATGCATTTAGAATTTTCACAATTTTAAAACCAACGATCCTTAACATTAACTTATTTGAACCTGTATAAATGGTACATTTACGCTAAAACATATATTTTATATTATGCTAAAAGTAAAACTGCAGTTTGCATGGATATCATTTTAATCTTAACAATGACCTGCAGGTTGTAAAATATAAGGTGACTGTATAAAATAATGATTCATGCATAAGATGACTTCTGAAGTCAGATTTTTTTTCAATTAGCTATATAATTAAATATTTTAAGGCACATAGTAATGAAACAGCTGTAGGCTATCATATAATCCAATAACCAGCTTACAACCAAAGCTTACAAATATGGGGAAAAAAATCATTATCCAAAAAAAACAAAAAAACTTTTTTTAGTCCAGGTGATTAAAATCAACAAAATCTTAATTTTACTTCTATAGCTTTATCTGCAAAAGTATGGAATAATTCCATAAGACATGGATCAATATATTATACATTCTTTGGCATTACTTTATCCATTAGGATAATAAAATATATATATCATGCTGGCGAATATGAATTGTTGCTTTAAATTGATTCTAACCCTATGAAAAGATTATTTCTTGTGCTAAAATAAATTAGCTGCTTCTTCTTAAGTAGGGTAAATTGAAATTCATAAACACAAAAGAAATCATTGGCTTTATCCGAGTTATGGTAAATCAGCTTCCAGAGGCAGCACACTATTCTTAATGTACAACAGCTTCTTTATTGTGAAAATCCAATAAAAGGTGAACTCTTACAAAAAGGTACAGCGTTAGATGCTAGGAGCACTGGCAAACTCAAGCTGGGTAGCATCACCTCGGGGAGAGGGAGTCAGTGGACCCAGAAGTTAATTACGCATAGCAGAGGTGATTGAATTGACACTCTGTAGTTAAAGCTTCTGGAATCGCACTGGGATAGAAATGACAGCACATTACTTGCATCAACTCGTGAACCAGAAAGCAGTCTTAATTTTGTTTTATGAACAGAAATATATTGCTGGAGTTTTTTGTTTTTGAGCTCTGGACAAAGGAAAGAGTACAATACTGTCAGACAGTTGGGGTCTAGAAAACAAAAATGTATCTCTTATTTTGATATTAAAATTTAAAATAATGTTATTTATTATTGTAAATTAGTTTAAAATAGTGTCCCTTAAATCATCTGTTTAACCCTGTACATGAACCTGCAACTAATTATTATAGAGCAGAAGGTGTATCCGCTAATAAAAAGGTTTTTATTAATATAGATATTATGCAGGTCTGAGACAGATGCCAACTTGCTGCCCAGCTATTTATAATATTGTGCAGCAATAGCATACTCTAAATATGCAGGTTTTCAATTGTAAACACTGGAGATCAGCTATACTCAAATAGTTTATTGCTGTATTGCTGCATGAGCCAATAATGACTTCATGATATATGTACTAGAATAGAGATTATTATAATGAATTTCAAGTGAAGCTAAATGTTTCTGTACACTGGAATCATAATCAAAGGAAGAGGTTCATTGTGACTAATAAAATGGTAACACCTTTACCTTTGAATGGCAAATCATATCCACATGGGGCAGTCAGCATGTGTGTAATTTAGTGGTGATTCTAGAGGAGTGCATCCCTATGTATTGAAGTAGCACCCGCAAAACCCAAACATTATAGCTGCTGTGAATTTGCCTTATTTACATACCCAGTACTTCATACTGAGCAAAGAGAGGTAAATTAGAGAGGGGATAGTAAAATGTTAAGCATAAGCAGTAAAAGATAAGAACCCTTTCACCAGTGTACCAGAAGCCCTTGATATTTAGCTTCCTATTCCACTTTTTGCATCCTCCGTGATCTAAAACCCACTCTCTGGGACTACTCTTTCCAGGTAAAAGCATCCTTAATCAGACAAGGAGTGTTACTCCACAGTAGTCAAGCATACCCAAGGCTTTTCAAGGCCTTTTTAAAGGGGCAACATACACCAATTTTCATTTAACTGTATGTAATAGACACTGCAAAAAAGAATAATATACACAGATACTGGTATAACAACCCAGTGTAAAACCTTTTAAAAACTTACTTAGAAGCTTCCAATTTAACACTGTTAATGGGATAAAGGGCACTGATAGCAGAACCTCACTCTCCCCCTCCCCTGCATATGAAAACACCCATTATACAAACAGAAGCAGTCTGAAGTCTGAATACATCAGTATAGATCTAAAACCTCAAAGGCACTTGATGCAGTAAATTCACCAGCTACTGTTGCCGGCTAGTGCCTTTTATAACATATGCAGAACAAAGCAAAAAATGATGGAGTGAAAAGTGGGATTTCAATTAAATGTAAATTAGAACAGATACTACAAGATGAAGTCACTCCCCCTGTATCCCTGTAGCTTTGCGTTCACATGCTACACCCTTTATGGTCTAGAAAAAAACTTCTGGCAAACATGCTATTTAAGATGTTGGGGACAGATGTGAAAAGTTTTTTTACAAAATGCTCCATCATTTTCCCTCTCTCTCCCTCGATTAAATGAGTAAAGATAAGAATCTCATAATTACCTCATGGAACGTTGGTGGCATCACCTCGCTGAGAAATCTCAGAAAACTAGGCTCTAATATTTCTTTTCTTCAGGAAACTCATCTAAATTTGGAAGAATCCATGAAATTAAAAACTTCATGGGTAGGCAAGATTTTTGCCACCCCCAGTGTTAAGAGGAGTTGCTATCCTGCTAGGCAAAAATTTGATATATGAAATCCTACTCACAATAGCTGATCCAGATAGTCGGTTTCTGATTTTAAATTTCATGGTAACAAAATCCATTTATACCTTGTGTAATCTATATGCCCCTAATAACTTTGACCCAAAATTCTGTGACTCTCTCCAATTAAAGATTATTCAGGTCACGGAGGGCCACTTAGTTATGGCATTGGCTGGAGACTTCAAAATGGCTCCACGTTATCCTCTCGATAGGCTTAGGAAAGGTCTGCACCAAAATTAGACTAAAAGAAACAAGTTGGAATCCAAAATGTTCAATACGATTTTTAGAAATCTCGCGGTCAGGGATGTTTGGAGATCCTACAATCCTGATGTTCGAGATTATACGTGCTACTCTAGAGGTTTTAAATCCCTTTCTCGGATTGACCTTATCCTAATTAATGAGAGTCTGTATAAGATCGCAGTCAAACCTATGATTTCACCAATCTGTATTTCAGATCATGCCCCAGTCTCACTCACTATCCCAATTAGTAAAGACTCCTCTTAACTCATGCTTCTTTTTTCCTAAATATTTGATCAGAAACCCCAAATTTAAAAATTGGCTGAAAGAGAAAATGGAAGAATATTCTCATTTTAATGAAGGTTCAGTAGATAAACCTTCAACCTTTTGGGAAGCAGCAAAAGCAGTACTCAGGGGGGAGATCATTGCTTATTCTGCAAGGCTGAAAAAAAGAAAGCAGAGCTAGAGAAAGAGAAATTCTCTCTGCAGTAGTTAATGCCTATAATCACTATCTTCTTGCATCTACGGATGAAAATCCAATAAGATACACAAAAGCAAAAAAGAGAGAGATACCTTATTATTGCACAACACAACTCGTGCAGAGATTAAATACCAGGAAAAACACTATAAATATGGTAGTAAGGCGGGAAAGCTCTTGGCTAATATTGTGAAAATCAATAAAAAAATCCTCCTTAATTGAGCTTATTCACGACAAGGGGAAAAATCTGTGTACAGCAAAGGAGATTCAAGAGTCATTTTATGACTACTATAAAAATCTATATGCTACTAGGACCAATGTAAACTCAGCCAGAGATGAGTTCTGGGAGACCATTAGGAATTTGACTGTCTCTACCGAGACAAACTTGAGAGTTAATGCCCCTATTCTAGAATCCGAAGTTACACAGTGTATTCAAAACTTAAAACTGGACAAAGTCCCCGGCCCGAATGCACTTCCTAGTGAATTTTAAAAGATATTAAGCCCCTTAATTTCTCCCCATTTAACAAAAATGTTCAATTATTTCTATACCGAAGATGGTCAGATTTCCTCTAGTTTCACAGCTTCATTTACAACTTTAATTCTTAAACAAGGGAAGGATCCCTTGAAAAAAGAATCATATAGGCCCATAAGCTCTCCTCAACATAGACTATAAGATATTTACATCCATTTTAGCTAAAAGATTGCAAGCAGAATTGGGTGGCGTTATTCACAAGGACCAGGCTGGTGTCCTTCACAAACGCAACTTAGCTGCAAAAATTAGGGAACTTCTATTAGTTATTGACTATTTTAAAAACTCTGTTAGGAATGGGGTTTTTGACTCCTCAGATACTGCCATAGTCACTATAGATGCAGAGAAATCGTTCAACTCTGTCCAGTATGATCATCCCTTTAATACACTGTTTCGGTTTGGGTTTAGGAATAACTTTACAGCTTTGATTAAGACTTTCTATACTCCATCATCTACCCGCCTAATCATCAATGGCACAGAGTCTCCCACAATACTACTTGAAAGAGGCACCCGTCACGGTTGTCCGCTGTCTCCCTTGCTTTTCAACATTGCAATTGAACCCCTAGCAATTAAGATTAGGAAGCATATTGAGGGAATTAAAATAGGACTGAAGGAAGTCAAAGTGGCACTTTATGCGGACGATCTCCTTGTCTATATATCTAACTCTTCAGTAATAATTCCGAAACTTCTTAAATGGGCCACCTTATTTGGTCAATTTTCTGGCTATAAAATTAACGCAATGAAATCTGAACTTTTATGGCTTAGCACACAGAACAAACCCCCTTCAGGAATTCCTTTTAATATAGTCTCTAATTCATTTAGATATCTTGGAATTATTATCTCTGCTGATCCCAAAATGGTATTCCCTAAACATTCCTCCCATTCTCATCCAAATCAAAACTCTTATGAAAAATTAGCAGAGCCTCCCTCTTTCCATCTCAGGTCGAATTGCCCTTTTTAAGATGGTCCTCCTTCCTAAAATCCTTTATGTCCTGCATAATTTGCCAATTCTCTTAACATTTAAGGACATTACAACTCTCAATACCTCAATTCGCCACTTTATCTGGCAGAAAAAGAGACCCAGAATTTCTTCTAAAAAGTTGGCTTTGCCTAAAAATGTAGGTGGCTTTGCTTTCCCTGATCTTCATATTTATAATTTATTTTTTCTTGGTCGAATTGTGATAGACTGGATTACTAATGCGAACTATTTCACCGATAACAGTCTTGAAACGAATATAATATATCCATTTTCTCCTCTCTCTTTAATCCACCTACCTCCCAATCTGATCCCTAAGCAAGTTAAACAGATTAAATCAATCTTTACGGTAATTCAGGCCTGGAGGAAAATTGGATCTATCATAAAAATTAATATGAATACACCCAAATTCCAGATATTTTTAGGCAATCCTGAGTTTCAAGAGGGAATCCAAACTCCCGAACTTCTTAATTGGAAAAGGAAAGGGCTATTTTTAAAAAATCATCTGCTGAATAAGGGCGCACACAACATTAAGTTATTCGAGGAACTTAAACAAGAATTTGGTCTTGAAAATCTGGACTTTTTTATGTATCTTCAAGCTAGGCACTACGTATCTGTCCTAATTAATACATTTTCCTGGAACTGGTCCTGGGGCAAATTGGATGCCTGGCCATTATTGGCCAAACAGGGCCTCTTCTATATCTCCACATGGTATGAACACCTTATTTCTCAGACAGGTGATTCAAACCTGACCAATATTGCTCAGAAATGGTTGGATGCAATTCCTTAAATTTCCATCTACCCAGACTACATAAAAATGTCTATCTCTGATCTCTCGAGTCACACTTTCTGTCAATTGGAGAGAGTCCCATCTGAAATTACAAATTCAATAGGTGCCCGAAATGTAAGCTCCTTGCCACCAATTTAACTCATATGATGAGGACCTGTTCCAGGATCTCGCAATTTTGGAAGAATCTTAAAAAACAATGCATAATTGAGCAGCTTTCTACTGACATGAATTCTGAGCAAGATATAACCCTCTTTTTCAAGAAATGGTCAACATTTATTAAAATACTTCCACCAACTGAAATTGACTATTTGATTTACCATTTCAGGAATACCGAAATAGTCCTCCTTTGAATTTGGTAATTATTAAATCCAATACAAATCCCCTTTCTTTCTTTTCTCTTCCCCTTTTTTTTGTGGTGAATGGAGGGTTTCTATATAAAAAAATATATATATATTTTCTTATTATTATCAATTATTGGGAAAAGGAACATTCCCTTAAGAGTAAACTCTTGAAAAATTGAACAAGGTCACATGTTACTCTTTCTTACCCTTCCTAAATGCTATAATTTTTGATAAACCATCAAATTTTTCTTTTCTTGCAGAATATTGTTTTTTTTTAAATATGCGTATGTATCGATTATTATTTTATGTTCTCGTGGAACTAAGGGAAGGGAAAGGTGTAAAGTAGAATGGAAAAATAAGGTTACGGACTCCGCACTTCTTCCTAGTTTTCATCATATGTGTGGTGTTATCTTAAAATAATATACTACTAGGAAGAAATACTTGGCATACAGGTATAATATTGAGCTAGTTGAATTAGAGACATGCTTTATAATAATAATTTTTTAGTCTTAAAGTGCAGAGCTAATTATGTATCTTGACATAGTAGTTGTAGACAAGCTACATAATCACTAATGTTTCTAGTTTTAGATTTGAGCTTCTTTGGGGGGGGTTTTTGCTTGTGTTTTTTTTTTCTTTTTGTATGGGCAAAACTTGTATGCACTGATGTTGTCTGCTGATATTCCTGTTATGTCAATTTTTCTGTTGTAACCTTAATAAAAATTTAAAGAAAAAAAATCAAAAAAAGAAAATGCTCCATCAGAATTGGTGCCCCCAGACAATTGTCTACATTACCCAACGACAAATCCAGCCTTTGTGTAGTTTAATAATAATTATTTTGTATTAAATATTACAAAAGACAAGTACAACAAATATATCATAGTAACATAGTAACATAGTAGATAAGGTTGAAAAAAGACTGAAGTCCATCGAGTTCAACCTATACAAATCTAAAATACTTACAAAAAGCTCCAGTTAAGCTTAAATAACCCCATTAAAATGTGACCCATTTAATACTAGCAATCATATCCATGAATTTTGTTTATATACAGAAATTTATCCAGACTGTTTTTAAATGTATCTATGGTATTGGCATTCACTACCTCCTTTGGTAATGAGTTCCACAATTTTATTGCTCTTACAGTGAAAAAACGTTTCCGTTGCAGGAGATTAAATCTCCTTTCCTCCAACCTTAAATTATGACCTCTTGTCAGAACCAATTTTCTTGGAATAAAAAGAGCTTCTGCCATCTCTGTATATGGGCCTTGAATATATTTATATAAAGTAATCATGTCACCTCTCAAGCGCCTTTTTTCTAAAGAGAACAGACCCAGTTTGGCTAGCCTCTCCTCATAGGTTAATTTCTCCAATCCCCTTATTAGCTTTGTGGCCCTTCTCTGAACTTTTTCTAGTTCTGCAATATCTTTTTTAGCAATCGGTCCCCAGAACTGCACTCCAAACTCAAGGTGAGGTCTTACCAGGGCTTTATATAATGACAGAATTATGCTTTCCTCCCTTGAATCAATGCCTCTTTTAATACATGCTAGTATCTTATTAGCCTTTGAAGCCGCTGCTCTGCATTGTGCACTCATCTTTAGCTTGTTATCTATTACTACTCCCAAATCCCTTTCCTCCTGTGTTTGGCTAAGTCTTGTCCCATTTAAAAAATACATAGCCTGCTTATTTTTACTTCCAAAATGTAGAACCTTACATTTTTCCGTATCAAACAATAATACTTCCTATCAAGCTGTCCCTTCCAATATAAGCAGACAATTTCTGTGGGTGCCGTAATTAAAGCAAAATAAGAAGTTATAAAAACAAAACAAAAAATAACTTGCCACTACAGTTTTATCTCCAAAGAATGTGCCTCCATCACCTCTTTTAAAATTATAGTTCTCTTTATATGAGTAAACAAGCAACAACCTAAAGAAAATTAAGAGAGGAAAGGGAGGTGTTAAGACCCTTAAGAATTGGTGTAATTGGTGTAATTGAAAAGATCTTTTAATAAAGGTCAAATAAGGATAATTAAATAAATACTTTACTCTGCACAGATATATTAATCTCTCATTAATTCCCATATTAAATCATAACAAGTGCGTTAAAATTGTCATATATATGCTAATATTCCTTACACGTCGCTCCTCATCTGCTGCACCTCTCTGCCAATCCCTTCACTCACTTCCTCTTGCCTTTAGGATTAAACATAAAAATCTTACTCTGACATACAAAGCCCTCAACTGCACTGCTCCCCCCCCCCATATCTCAGACCTTGTTTCCAGATACTCCAGATACTCTTCGCTCTGCTCAGGACCTCCTACTCTCCTCCTCTCTTGTTACCTCATCACACTCCCATTTACAGGACTTCTCCAGACTGGCTCCCATCTTGTGGAACTCTCTGCCTTGCTCCACAAGACTCTCCCCTAGTTTTGAAAGCTTCAAGCGCTCGCTAAAGACTCTACTGCATACAACCTACACTAACCTTTCTTTATACCAGTTCCTCTCCTCCATTGCCCTGAACCCCCTTAGCATATATGCCTAAGAGTCCAGCTGTTTGTAAATCACCTTCTTAAGAGCTGACTACAACAGTACGACACTTAGAAGGGCCCTCTACCCATTTGATCCCTATAATTGTTTTGTTGTACTCTGCCTTTGTTTATAGCGCTGCAGAATCTGTTGGCGCTCTACAAATAACCAATAATAATAATATGTGTGAGTAAACTGACATTAACATATGTTTATGAAAATTGTGAAAGCATTTTACATGGATTCTAAAAAAAAAGGATCCAAATTTACAAGCAACTTAGCTGCAGACAGTCTGTTTGTGCAGTGCTAATTTTATACCACTATATACACTAGTTATATTTAAAGTTAAGATATTGCATAAGATAAATGTTGTTACGGGCCTGGTAAGAAAATACATACTGACCAAGTGAAAATAAAAATAATTCTGGTTGGCATATCACTAAAAAGTATATATATATTTATCACATAAACTATGAAATTTGTTTCATACTAACTAATTTAAAAAAATTAACTAAGAAATGACTGGGAATTTTAAGAATTAAATTAAGAATTATAATGACATTCTCATCAAAAAATGATTTACTAAGGCCTCGCTTCCATTGAGTCGTAATTCAGTTTGCGTGCACTCGCAAACCGATAAATATGCTGTCGGAAGCAATATCGTTTATCGACTGTTTCCAATGGCGCGTTATACCTCGATATCGGCAGCCGGACTTCGGCTGCCGAAAAGATCTTCGCGTCCCATAGAAAGTAATAGAAGCCGTTAATCGATAAATTATACCAGGTTTCCAATGAAAGCGCTAACCGTTAATACATTGTCGGAGGCTGTCGATACATTGAGATATATTACCCCCAGCTCAACTAGGTGTAAAAGAGGAAAATTGTGCTTTTTGAGACCTATTTTCTATTGAAATTATAAAACTTGCAAATAATGCAAGTGTTTTAATGTAGAAATAAATTGTTATAAGTAATATTTATTGTTGTCTCATGTATAGAAATAGTTGAACTTATATTCTAATAGAAATATCAGTATATATTTAAATATAATAATATATGCAAGAACATATCTACAGAATGCAAACTAGACCTATGCCTAGGGCAGCAAGAAATATTACTTATATTTATGAAGTGTTAAATATAATTATATTAGAAAATAGTATTTGATTATTAAAAATATGGATAAGTGTTTTTTTATTTTTCTTGAGAGGCGATCACAGGTAAGAAGCACGGACGTTAAACGTAAATTCTATAGCGTAAGGTCGGGTTACCTTAGCAACTAATTGATTTTCAAGAAATCCGACGTCAGATGGAAGCGTTAACACAACGTTAACTTACAGCTACACGAAAAGAGCGACTGCGCGCAACACGCTAATCTTTTCAATGGAAACCTGGTACTAAAATGCAGCCGTAAATTACTTTTAGCTGTCGGCCGCTTCGGTAGCTTACGGCTCCATTTTTAACGACTCAATGGAAGCGAGGCCATAGTTGGTAGTCTGGCTGGCTGTTCGATATTAAAATTTCTGCCAAAAAAGATAACACCATGCAGCAGTGTACAAAGCTGTCAGATATTCTTTTGCACTAGCCAACTTATAACATTTGTTACATTTTGAGAGCTGAAAAATGATATTGTCATGCACCTCTAGTTTACATAGAGTCCAGTTACCAGTAACAATTTTTGGCTTACACTACAGACAATAATAAACTCAAGTTGTTTGTTTCCTCTATCAAGCGTAAAGGGTCAAATGCCCTTTATAATTAGTATTTCCAAATGTGAAATATTTTTAAAAAAAAACATGTAAAACACATGCATAGCTAATAAAAGCACATACATGGTTAAAAGCATCCTGTAAATATAAATAGAAAATATTTTAAATCCAGAAATAATATATATTAAATAAATATATTACGTTCTATGAGAGGCATCACACAACTAACAGGGATATCCCCTTTTTTAGAGTATACCCTGAAGGTTGCCCCCGCTAGAATTATTGTGATTTTTTATATCTGATCCAGTGAACGTTAGATAATCAAGATCTTCTCTGTGTCGTGAGAGTATCTCACTGATATGTTAAAGTTCACAGGTTCAAATCACACACACAAGTTAATATTTTTTATTCATAAACATGCATTAGAGTTTATACAGACATGACCAATAACAGCTCATATAGCATAAGTGTTCATTTTGTGGGGTTTATATAGAGATTATTGGTTGAAGCAACCATAACCATGTTGAAATGAATCATTAAGAACATGTACGTTTATTGTACATTGTAAAAGAAAAAAAAAATCTAGATAAATTAAATTGCAAAACATGTACATAGTAATGCTGATGTTTAAGTTCCAACTTAAATGTGAAAAAGCAGCTATATCTCTTATATGTAAAGTGGCATAAAGCTCCATTAAGAAAATACTGTAATTAAAGCATTTTCTTATTGCACTATTGCTTGCTTATAATTATGTGTTTGATTCCCCCCCCCAGGGTATTACTGGTGTAGAGCTGAACATGGCTACAGAACCAATCAGGGGTGACAAAAGTACATAGCCACCAATCAACAGCCGTTTTAAGCTCAGGAATGGCATTGTACTGCTGTTCTGGAGCACACTTTAACTATGTGTTTGCCTCATTTGTGAGGGTAAACCATAGATATAAGCAATGAATAGTGAAATAAAAGGCCTTAGAGTATTTTCTTTGAGCAGCTTTATGTTTCTTTAAACTCCTTCCTCTAATCTGCTGCAAACAAGCCTAGCTATAAAAGTGACTGCATCTGTCCACCATCCTCTTTTGCTCCAAACCCTCCAATCCTTCTGCATTTGTGACACAGCCCTCTTGTGGTTCTCTTCCTACCTGTCTAACCGTACCTATAGTGTAGCCTTCTCTGGGGCCTCCTCTGCCCCGTCACCACTTTCTGTTGGGTTACCGCAAGGCTCTGTCCTCAGTCCCCTTCTCTTCTCAATCTACACGTCCTCATCAGGTTTCCTAATAAAGTCCCACGGGTTCCAATATCATTTGTATGCCGACAACACCCAAATCTACTTCTCTGCACCAGACCAACCTCCTTCCTTGCTAACCCTTGTCACTAACTGTCTTCCTTACATCTCTTCCTGGATGTCCTCTCACTACCTCAAGCTAAATCTCTCCAAAACTAAGCTCCTTATTCTCCCCCCTTCTTCCAAAATCTCCACCCCCAATCTTTCTGTAACTGTCGACAACTCCAAGATTACCCCTACCTGCATGTCCGATGTCTTGGGGTTACACTTGACTCAGATCTTTCTTTCACTCCTCACATTCAGTCCTTGGCAAAATCCTGCCACTTCCCCTTTAAAAACATCTCTAAAATTAGACTTTTTTTTTTTAAATGTTTATTGAGGTTAAAAAAATAAAAACAGTACAAAATTGCCGCATACGCAGCCAGTATGAGTCAAATGGGAACAATCAACAAGATCATTGTAATACATAGCATTGTGAGGTGTCCATAATATAGTACTGCACTTATAGCAAAAAGACATTAATTCAACCTCAGTTTTTCTTCTTATGAGCAAACAAGTATCAACTTCCTGGAAACTAATAAAACATAGAAAATAATATATAGTATATAATATAATGTGATATAATATAAACTCCCTTAAAGATAACAAGAATCTATAGTGAAGTGAGAGCTGAGACAAGGTTGTATATGGAGGTAGTAGGTATTAGTGATCAGTCCTGCTGATCTAATTAGAGCATTTAGATTCATTGCTGTGATGTTTTGTAGGAGTAAATACTTAGGAACTAGTAAAAAACAAGGATTAGGGTGCGGTATAAACAAGACAAACCGCCTAATTAGTTGCCCTATAATAGGGGGCTCATTACATGGGGGGGGGGGGGTAGAGTGGTGGGTTGAGGGGCTAAAATATACCTAACTAAGAGTTGGAGGTTGCTGGAGGAACTTATTAGTATTGTAGGGAATTCTATGGCGTGATCGATGGGTATAGGTTTTATACTGATAAAGATTAGCATGCAAGCATGTAAATGATCTAGAGAGTATATAATGCGTCGCCTCTGGGCTTGATGTATGAGGTTAATAGGGGAGTAGTATCAAATCAAATGATAGCAATCTCGTCCAGATGAACAAGGCTCTAATGTGTGTGCACATAAACAGTAAACATTAATAAAAGGATTAAATCCCCTAGCCTCCTAGCAACATTGTTTTACAACCCCAAACAAAATTTATCAGAGGAGAGTCCAGTTGTAGTTCTTCATTCATGAATAGTACTTGCCTGACTTACAAACCATGCATACTATATACAAGTATATCCCGCTGTTCACATAAATATAGTAGAGATAAACTATGTGTATAATGTGGTATTGCCATTACTTCTATATGGAAAGGATTACCGCCATATGTCATTTGTCAGTGTAAGACAAAATATAGAGGCATTTACACTATGAAAGATAACTATAGTTCTCCTTTCCCCTTAATTGGGACCTGTCTTCTGAGTGTGGGCCCTACACCCAGCGCAGGTGGACTATATCGGCTAGATATAGTTGAAGGTGAGGAAAATATTATAAATTCTAAGAGGTTTAGGCAGGAACAAATGGGTTAGGCAACACAACTCATGGACCACTCAGCTGAACCAGAGGAGTAGGTAAGTATGTATAGAACCAGGTGGGGCTGAACTATAAACACAGTGATATAGGTTAGGGTTCAGGCTAAGAAATAATATTAACACAGACACTATAAGCTATGAGAAAACTGTAGTCTTGTTCTAGAAAAGACACACAGCTTTGGCCCAACAGTGTTTCAAAGTTAAACTTCAATAAAGCAAAGAAAAGATTCAGGGGCTTGGGCTGCCACTCTTAGTAGTAGTAAGGGACTAACAGAAACCCCCACTCAGCAAACCTGTGGGGCAACTCTAAAATTCTAATTAAATGGCTGAAAGTAATAGCCTAGGGAATGCTGTTTTTTTTAACTATATAGAGAAAGTAATGGGGCTATAAGTAAACACAGCCACGTGGATCTATATGTATACATAAATATAAGCCTGAGGTCTATCAACACCAGTGTTCACCAGAGTAGTTAACTGCATATAGAGCATAATAGTATGTATAGGTAAACATTATGAAGTTTGTTTTTATCTCTATGAACCAAAGGGAAGGGTCCAAGCAGGGCTGTAAGTGAAAAAATAATCAACAGAGGTGCCTGTACCAGCATTGCTTTGCTCAAGATATGTACTAATCTCCCCATAACAGGATAGGTACCATAAAACATTAAACATAAGCCAACTATAAGCAGTTAATTGCTTTTATAAAGTTTTCTAAAGAACATCAAACTTACTAAAATATATATATCTCATATGCTAGCCATTCATGGGACAAAAGATAACCTACCCATTATATCAGTGGATTGGATAGGTTTTTGCCTTGATGCGCCTTGATCTAGGAAAGGGAATCTAAGCGATACAATAGGCAGGAGAGGCATAAAAAATACAAGCTAGACAAACGCACACTTCAGGTAATAACCATCATACAGTTTCGTGCTTATACTATAATATATAAAGCTTAATATTGTCCCAGCTAAAGTGCTCCATAAGCATACATGAAACATTTAAAAAGTTCAGTAAGGTGATGGGCAGAATGGTATCAGAATATAACACCGGTTTTTAAGCTTCATCCAGACTGTTTAACCAACTCCTGTCACAGGATCTGTGTAGAAGAACCCCTGTTTCACAAACCTTATAAGAAAACGGACCAGCATGATAGCGAAATTGCCTGACTGACACTCATGATGTGACAATAACGGCCCCTGTCTCACAGTCATTTCCAATGAGGGAGAATGAAGTGGGAAGAGTCTGGTACAACCGAAGTGGACTGTTGTATTGTAGGCTTTCCTCTGAATCGCGTGTTCCATAGCACTCTTGATTAATATCCTGCTGGATCTGTAGCTCCCCTATTTTCACCTTCTTAGTTGTGAGATGCGGTGAACATGAAGAGCTCATCAGGTTTAGCCGCGCTATCGAATGTCCGGTGCACTGAGACCAAGTTATGCAGTCATCTACATCCTGCAGAACCGGTTGCAAGGTAGACTGAGTGAGGAATGCCTGAATCGTGTGCCCTTGCACTAAAGTTGTAGGAGTAGGCGAGGTGGTAGCTCCAAAAGTTACCTCCTCCGGACAACTGAGTCCTGCGTGCCCAGCAGAGTCGTGATCCAACAATTGAGGTGGGTGTCTATACATCCCCAGGCGATCAGCTCCCGTCATTGTCATTTATAGGCTCTCATCCATGTTAGAGAAATGTGTGCATAATAAAGATTCCAGCGCCTCTAAGAAAGCTGTTTGTGAAAGCAACCCATTGAAGCTATTCAATGGCACATTTACAAACAAATAAAGGTGATAACGCTGGAGCGTCGGGAGGATAAAAAGGAGTAAATGAGTGTTCAAGCTGTTACTAGGCCTCTGCTGCGCATCTTCACCAATTAGGCCAGCCTGATTGAATTTTCACATAAATGGTTATCAGGTTAATCCCCATGTATTAGTCGTCACAGTCTTCCTGCACAAGGCATCAGAATTTGGGTGTATGGTAGATAAACAACAGTTTTATTCCCTCCATGATGTAGCCATAAATAGAAAGCAGCCATCTTAGCCGCAAGCTGGTCACGCCCCCTAAAATTAGACATTTCTTTACACAAGACACAACTATACTCTCCCTCCCGTCCCCTTCGGTCTGCTCATGACCTCCTCTCTTGTTACCTCCTCACACTCCTGCTTACAGGACTTCTCCAGACTGGCTCCCATCTTGTGAAACTCTCTGCCTTGCTCCACAAGACTCTCCCCTAGTTTTGAAAACTTCAAGCGCTCCCTAAAGACTCTGTTCAGGGATGCATACAACCTACACTAACCTTTCTTTATACTGTTTCCTCTCCTCCATTGCTATCCCCTTGAACCCCCTTAGCATATAAGCCTAAGAGCCATGCTGTTTGTAGATCACCTTCTTTAGAGCTGACTACAACAGTGCGACTCTTGGCAGGGCCCTCTACCCGTCTGATCCCTATAAATGTTTCCTTGTATTCCGCCTATGTTTATAGCGCTGCTGAATCTGTTGGTGCTCTACAAATAACCGATAATAATATTAATAACCAAGGTATGCAGAATACTATCTCTGAATGCACAACACGTCAAACCTTGAAGCAAATGGGCTACAGCAGCAAAAGACCACACTGGGTGCCTCTCCTGTCAGCTAAGAACAGGAAACTGAGGCTACAATTTGCACAGGCTCACCAAAATTGGACAATAGAAGATTGGAAAAATGTGCTCTGATGAGTCTCAATTTCAGCTGCAACATTCAGATAGTGGGGTCAGAATTTGGCATAAACAAAATGAAAGCATGGATCCATCCTGCCTTATATCAATGGTTCAGGCTGGTGGTGGTGGTGTAATGGTGTGGAGGATATTTTCTTGGCACACTTTGGGCACCTTAGTACCAATTGAGCATTGTTTAAATGCCACAACCTACCTGAGTATTGTTGCTGACCATGTCCATCCCTTTATGACTACAGTTTTACCCATCTTCTGATGGTTACTTCCAGCAGGATAATGCACCATGTCACAAAGCTCAAATCATCTCAAACTGGTTTATTTAACATGACAATAAGTTCACTGTACTTCAATGGCCTCCACAGTCACCAGATCTCAATCAAATAGAGCACGTTTGTGATGTGGTGGAATGGGAGATACACATCATGAATCTGCAGCAACTGCGTTATGCTATCATGTCAATATGGACCAAAATGTTTGAGGAACATTTCCAACACCTTGTTGAATCATTAAAGCAGTTCTGAAGGCAAAAGGGGGTCCAACCCGGTACTAGCAAGGTGTGTATGTATATATGTATATATATGTGTGTATGTATATATGTATGTATATATATATATATATATATATATATACATATACAAGTATACCCCGCTCATACAGCGGGTTAGGGACCAGAGCCCCGCTGTAAAGTGAAAACCGCCTTAAAGTGAAACAAGGCAGTTTTAGCTTTCTTTTCACTTGCCAGTGTGTTTAAAAACATGTTTGAACTAACAAATATTAGGAGTGCAATAGCGCTAAGTTTAGTTTAACAATAGCACAGCACAGTATTCAATTAGTATTCAATAAATACTGTACCTGTAAAAGTGACAATTACTGTAGTAAAATGTGCCAGACTAACACTGAGACACAGATTGCACTGTAATGCTGTAAACAGAGTGAACTAAGCATAACAAAATGGTGCCAGTCACTTTTCTCGCAGTCTCACGATGATTACAGCACTGTTTCAAAATATTTGAAGGTTTACCTTCAGCTTCACAAAGCGCTGTATTAGCGAAGCGCTGTAAAGTGAAGCGCTGTAAAGTGAGGTATACCTGTACATATATACACATACACACACACACACATATATAACACACACACACATATATATATATATATATATACACACACACACACATACATATATACATACACACACACACATATACACACACACATATACATACACAAAATATCTAAATAACTAAATAATATATATACTGTATAATCAAAGCACTGTATCTTCTTGTATTTTTGACTTTAGAAAACTAGGACAGCAAATTATAAATATATTATTAAAGTAATAGTCTAAAGCTCAAAGTTGTATAACACAGTAAACAAATGGTATATTAAGTGGAATTATGTGATATAATTAGATATTTAAATTAGAGCACACTATGAAATGTTTGTCAAAGTTGGCAGGTAAGTGAAAGGCTTGTCAGTAAAATGTTTGCTGTGTTAAACAGCTGCCATATGTGAGGGTTATAAGAATTAATGAGAGGCTGAGATTTTCAGAGATGGTGGATTTAAAAAAAAATTAATAAGTGTTGCCATGAGTAGAAATTACTTTTTCATAATGAAATAATTTTTCATATTTTATTAAAGCAAAATAATCTGGACATGAGTGAAGTACATTTTCATTATAAGTCTTACTCAAACTAGTGAAACTTTCAATGAGCTAGTGGTTCCTATTATACAAGGTCCTTTAAGGGCTAGATTACATGTGGCTCTTTAGTTACTGCTCCAGCTCGCACGCTAACTCCACTCGGCATCTGCTCTTTGTGCGCTTTGGGTAGTTCACGTATTGAAAGTAAATCTTTTTACCTCACACTAACCCAATGCTTGCAAAAATCAGAATTTAAAATCGCATCCATGTTAATGCACTCTCCTATTGACTTCAATGGAGAGAGAAAAGTAGAAAAAACCTAACACCAATACTCGCGCACTAATCCCAATCGCATTAAACCCCTACTCTAATAACCCCTAAACCACCATGTAGCCTACACCAAAGTAATCTAAAACAAATGGGGGAGGGGTGCGCTCAAAAAACAGAGCAGTGAGTGGGACTACCTATAAATGCTGAAATGCTGAAAAAATGGGATCCAATCTATGATTGAATACTATCACACTGTGTGTGTATATTAAAATGAAAATTAAAATAAAGTTGCGATATAATTATATCTGGCGTCCGTGTGGTGTACTAAAGGCTCATTAAAGGGCCATAATACCCAAATGTTTAAACACTTGAAAGTGATGCAGCATAGCTGTAAAAAGCTGACTAGAAAATATCTCCTGAGCATCTCTATGTAAAAAAGAAAGATATTTTACCTCAAAAAATCCTCAGTAGCCACCTCCCATTGTAAAGGATTTCTAAGCAGCATATTAGTGTGTCTGTCCCGGGACAACTGAAGGGATGAGCATCGTGAACTCTCATATTATTTCATCAATCAGGTAAAGGAAGCTTACTATGAAATCTCATGAGAGTTAAGTCAAATCTCATGAGATCACAGTAAGAGTTCATGACCTCAGCACTGCTGATGCTGATTGGCTGCTGTTCATTTCTTCATTTTTTTAATTTTTTTACCTGCAGCTGGGAGCAGCTGAGTATAACTTTTTACACAGAACTAAATCTACTGAGCTGAGGAGATTGTGAGGTAAAATATCTTCCTTTTTTACATAGAGATGCTCAGGTGATATTTTCCTGTCAGCTTTTTACAGTTATACTGCATCAGTTTCAAGTGATTTAGCATATGAGTATTATGTCCCTTTAAATAATGACAAACCTATGATATATAGTGGTGTCCTATTAGATTAGGATTGAAATGACACTATCAAGTGTGTTAGGGAGAGTGTGGTGTTTCGTGAATAAGTGGCGGTTAATATACTTGTGGGTCCTCAATTGGTAAAGTGCAATATAGAAGCAATGTGCAATTGCAATATAGATGCAATACAAATGTGATCCGTGGATGCAATGTTCAAAGTGTAGAAATTAGAAGGCTAGTGCAAATAATAGATACAATATTTTACTACGATTGGTTAATAAATTTCTCATGGGAATCTGTTACACAGATATATGTATATAAGTTGTCGTAGTAAAATATTTTATCTATTATTTGCACTAGCCTTCTAATTTCTACACTTTGAACATTGCATCCACGGATCACATTTGTATTGCATCTATATTGCAATTGCACATTGCTTCTATATTGCACTTTACCAATTGAGGACCCACAAGTATATTAACCGCCACTTATTCACGAAACACCACACTCTCCCTAACACACTTGATAGTGTCATTTCAATCCTAATCTAATAGGACACCACTATATATCATAGGTTTGTCATTATTTAATGAGCCTTTAGTACACCACACGGACGCCAGATATAATTATATCGCACCTTTATTTTCATTTTCATTTTAATATACACACACAGTGTTATAGTATTCAATCATAGATTGGATCCCATTTTTTCAGCATTTATAGGTAGTCCCACTCACTGCTCTGTTTTTTGAGCGCACCCCTCCCCCATTTGTTTTAGATTTCCATATTTTCTGATACTGGGAGCATATCAGAATTAGGTGTAGCCCAGTTGAGTCTAGCACTTGTATCACCACACACTAAATTATATATGCCTACACCAAAGTATCCCACTGCACTATTAACCCCTAAACAACCACGTAGCCCACCACAAAGTACTTGCTACACTATTGACCCCTAAATTGCCACAACCCCCTCGTAAAGTAACCCACTAAATTATTAACCCCGAAACTGAAAAGGGCATTTGGCTGGGTATTGTCTTTAAAAGGGCATTTAGCTCTTTTGCCGCCCAGAAAAAAAAAAAAAAAAAAAAAACACACCAAAGATGGTACATACCAAAGATAAAATTTAGGCGGGTGTACTCCATCTTCATCCTGGCAGCGGTCCATCTTCATCACAGTGGCGCTATTCTTCCATTTTCTTATCTTCTGTCCCCAACATCCTCTTCATGAGGTCCCCAGCCGAACACCGATTTGTGAATAAAAAGGTACCTCCTTTATATATGTGTACCCTTGCATGCCTATTGGCTGATTTTTAATTTCAAATTCATATCAGCCACTAGAATGAAAGTTTTTCCTATTGGCTGATTTGAATTTGAAAATCAGCCAATAGGAATGCAATGGTACCCCTTTATAAAGGTGGTACCTAGCATCCAAAATTCAGGGTTTGGCTGGTTACCGCATGAAGAGGACATTGGGGATGGACGATAAGAAGATGAATGAAGAGTGCTGCCAGGATTAAAATATGAAGATCACCACCAAGATGAAGATAAGAATATCGCTGCCAGAATGAAGATGGGCCACCGTCCGGGATGAAGATGGAGCTATTTCTGTAGTTTAGTGTTTGTATAGGTTTTTCATTTTTGGGTGTTAGTTGTTTTTTTTTTAAGTCGGGCTTTAGAATAGGCATAACTGTTTTTTATTATTTGGTAATTTGTTTGTTGTTTTTTTGTAATGTTAGGGTATTTTTATTTTTGTAATGTTAGGTTTGTTAGTTTTAAGGTAAGGTTAGGTTTTTTATTTTTTCAGGTAAGTTTTTTTTACTGTTAGATTTTAGGTTAGTCTGTTTAGGGGTAACTTAGGGGGTGTAAGGTTAAGGGTTGTGGTGGATTAGGGGTTAATAGTGTAGTGTGTTACTTTACATTGGGGGTGTAGTGGTTTAATAGTGTAGTCTTTTTTGTGAAGGAAGTGTGGAGGTTTATGGGTAAATAGAAAAGTTTAGTGCAACTGTTTCCTCTGGCCCAAAAGGTCATGTAAAAAGTTTGAGCAGTAAATGTGATTGCGTTTAAGCGATCACATTTACTTTCCACTTGTAATACGAATGCACATTGCCATGGACAAGATCACAGTGTCCTTTATGCTGAAATCCACATTAAAATTAGCGTGTTGAACTTATTGTAAATTTTTTTGCTTTTCTATGGGCAGCGTAAATTACCGCAAATTCTTGCAAACAAATTTACAATAATTTCAACAGCACACTACTTTTAATGTGGATTTCAGCATAAAGGACACCATGATCTTGTAATCACATTTACAGTCCTAACGCTCCACTCGTAATCTGGCCCTAAGTTGTTTAGTACAAGGAGAAGTGGTGCTTGTATTTCCTGTAATTTGAGTCTGAAAGTTAATAGTTTTTCAATTTTGGAGGAATGACTGTGCATATGGCAGGCGTCACAAGCCTAACCCTGCCACATACATGCTTGCTTTCAGCAGAGATGATAGCAAACTATCCATTGTTTTGCAATTATTTTCTTCACATAAATACCATGGCTACTGGCTAGCCTTGTCTGCTGAAGTAAAAAGTCGGTATTGACTCCTCCAAATAATGCACGTAAAGGGTGGGGTTTGGATATTGAAAATCAGTTGCAGCAAGTAAAGTCATGAGGCATTTTTACACATTTTCAAACTCACCTAGTATGATAGTTTATTGCAAGACTGAAGAAAAATCTTCTATAATGCCATGGTTTTTTTTAAATGTCCTTTAAGTGTGTTTTATTTATTTTTTTTGGCTTCTTTAAGATATAGATCATTGTAAATCTGTAGCAACAGTAACAGAAATCATTAGGGCCCATGTACGTTCTAATTCATTATAATCTATATTGTGAGAGCATTTCTTTAAACTGTAAAAAAGTGATCATCATGTATGGGAAGTTTACATTTACTTCACAAGGTTTAGTTGTTGTTAATCTTCTAGAAACTGAGAAATAATTAGAATGCTAAGTAAAAAGAGAAAAACGAAAAAGGGTTATTTTCCCATTTAAACTAATGGCTTCTTTACTAGGTAAATAATATATTGTCTGTTTTTCACATTTGTCACTGGATAAGCAGCTACCTTGTGAATTATGATGACATGCAGAATAAATACAGGATGCTTTATGAGCATCTTGGTTTGTAAATATGGATTTGATGTGCATTCAACCGTTAGGCTATATTTGCTTAATTCAATATGTAGCCAAATGCAGTTATGAGCATGTTTTAAATGTTATCTTTTCCTCTTTCTAATATGTATTGAGTAGTTCAGCCTTCCTTCCCTTTCCTACTATGTCCAATCAGTGAGGGCTTCTGTCATGTTTCATGGAACAGAGAAAGGTCTTCTGAGTACAAGGCCCATTTAAGGCTTCAAATTAAGGGTGTCCAAACTGTATAGGCAATAATGCACATTGCTCCTTTTCACTCTGCACCATATCAGATAATATAAAAAGAGCTAAGAGCATAGAGTTAAGTTTACAGCATCTTCAGTTAAATAATTCTCTTGTGTGTGCCAACTATGAGCTAGATTACAAGTGGAGTGGTAATTTTGCATTTCCGCTAGTCGGGTTGCGGTCGTATTATATTGTATATATCATATCTTTAAACTCATAATTTTTGTGCAATATTTTTTTTAAAAAATAATTCTTAATGGACAGTGTTATTATAAGTGTAATTGTACTTTGTAATGTATTTTTGAAGTGTTTTGTGCAACTTTTTATTTTTGCCAAAGAGTTAACGACAGCTTTGAAATTGTGGTAATGATTCAAGTATAAATCACAATTGCACTCATGAGATAACATTTAATTTCAACTTGTAATACGAGCGGTAAGCCAGACGAGCGCAATGCCTTGTGATATACCCCTTATCACAATGGTGCAAATGATTCAAGTCAAAATCTACACAAATTGTTGGAGATCTTTATATATACATGCCCTATCTCCCTAAGTTTCCTAAATATTATGCTATTTACACTTTTTTTCAAAATGGTAAATAGCCCCAGGGGGTATCTGATACCTTCTAGAGAACCTTTATGAGGAATTATCAAACTAGAAATTCAGGATGTGTTTTCTGTTTCTTCAATTTCTGCCTCCATTCATAGCATTTTCTCTGCCTCTTTATGTCACAAAACAATGCATTAACTGTGCATTTAGACATCAGAAATGTTCCTATTTCCAGAAGTTGGTCATTATATCAGTGATAGTCAGGAGATAGACTGATGTCTTCAATTTGTAAATGGCTGGAATTTCAAGTATTTTTGGCTCTCCTGGTTTTTGTCTTTAGGAGGCTGTGAAACAAAGTGGACCCTTTCAAAACTTTTGGAAGGCTCCATAGTATGGACTTTGTGCATAATTACAGTGGTCCATCATTTCACCTGTTTAAAAAGGTACCAGAGTGACAGAGTGTCTCTGCTTTCTCATGGAATGTAGTAAGTCAAATTACATTGCAGATTACTTCTCATTTATATCCCAAGTCATTGCAGATAATTAGGAAGTCTTTGGAAAATAGAGCCAGTTGTTTTTTTGCTTGTCTACAGTAATTTATTCGTTCAACTCTAGAACTTTTAATCTTCCAGGCTAAGCTCACTCCCCAAAGAGCATATGCACATGACCACTGAAATCTTGACGTTGTGGGTTAGATTACTGTAGTGGTTTAATTTCTGTGTTAAATTGCAAAATACAAAACCTTATTTTTTGGAATAAAATGTTTATTATTCTATCTTTCTTGGCAAAATAAACTAGATTTTATTATTCTAAACAGGAAGTCAGTATCTTAGCCAATAGCTGTGCAGTAAATCCGGCTTGGCGCCCTTGGGAGCTGGATTTACTGCACGGCTATTTGCTAAAAGGTGAAAATGTCGCCTATTAGCCAAAAATGTTTTTGCCCTGGGCTTCATTATCAGCTCAGAACGGTGATCGGTTGAAACAAATAAAGAAGCGTTTTTTACATTAAGCATCTTATACTTAAAGTGAAGGTAAAGTTTGCCGGTTTTCTAGCCTTTACTATATTACTGACATGCTATAAAGTGTGATCGCTATTTTAAAAAAAAAATATTTTAATATGTATTATTGTATTTAGAACTAATGTTTTTTTACCTACTTTGCTGGTCTTCGCACCTCCCTCCATGAATTTCCGGATTTTACAGTCTATTACGTACAGAGCGGTCGCACCCGCTCTATACGTACTTCAAAAGCGCGTTCTCGCTTGCCGGACAAAATGCGCATGCGCACACCTCGGCTTATCTTCTATTTGCACCTGCGTGAGTGAAATTCAATATTTTGTGGTCTCTATCGTAATTGCGCATGCGCTAATCTGGAGCGAGCCCGGGTAGGAAGTTAAAGGTAATAATGCAAACGCATGCGCAGAACGTCCAAATATGTTGTGACGTCAAATGACGCCCGCCTAACGGCCAGGCTTACTATTGGGTGATTCAAGAATGTGACCGGACCCAAAAAAAACGGGCTGATTTTGAAACGATAAGAAAATGCAAAATAAAGGCTTTTAAATCGGTAAATATATCAAACTAATTAAATTGATGAATTAAAGTACCTCTAATTTTAAACGTATTTACATTGCCACTAATCGAATCCTGCAAAGTTTACCTTCACTTTAATGGATGAAATTCCCCTTTATTTGTTTCAATAGTCAATCCTAGCATTTCAAAAACGCTAGGATTGACTTCTTACTTTATCAGGTAACTGTGAGATTCATAAATGGATGTAACCTCACAAGTGCTGAGTTATTAGTTTAGTCCCATAGAAACTAAGGGCCCTGTTGACCATATTATATTTTCAAACAATGGGCTAGATTATGAGTGGCACGCGAGTGATAAGGGGTATTTTACGCACATGTTACTAATTAAAAGTAAATGCGTTCGCTTGAGCACATCAAATTTAAAGGGACACTAAAGTCAAAATTAAACTTTCATTAATCAGATAGAACATGTAATTCTAAGAGATTTTCCAATCTACTGCTAATATAACATTTTGCACATTCCTTTTATGCACACACTTTCAGAGGCACCAGCTCCTACTGAGCATGTGAACAAGTTCACAGGGTATACGTACACTAGTCTGATTACTTGGCTAATGGCTGTCAAGTGATAAAGGGGGCCGGCTAATAGGGGGAAAATATATTTGAAATTTAGAGTGTTATTGCATTGTGTTTTTATTATGCACTTGTTAATTATGCAATTCAACTGTACTTAGTGGTTGTTTGCTAGATTACGAGTTTGGCGTTATGAGTGAAAAAGCAGCGTTATGCTTCATAACGCTGCTTTTTCCCTAACGCCGCTATTACAAGTCTTGCAGGTATAGGTGTACCGCACACTTTTTTGGCCATCACGCAACATCAGTACCGCACTTTTAAAAAAGTCCTCTCTCAATGGGACTTCCATAGCGCCAGTATTACGAGTTTTGCTGTGAGGCCATCCTATACCGACAAGATTTGTACCGCCATCTAAAGTCAGTAGTTATGAGTTTTAAATTACAGAGCTGTAGCATAAAACTCATAACTAAGCTGTCAAAAAGTACACTAACACCCATAAACTACCTATTAACCCCTAAACCAAGGCCCTCTCGCATCGCAAATAATGAAATAAAATTAATAACCCCTAATCTGCCGCTCTGGACATCGCCTCCACTTAAAAAATGTATTAACCCCTATTCCGCCGCTCCCCGACATTGTCGCCACGATAATACAATTATTAACCCCAAAACAGCCACCCTCCTGCATCAAAAACACTATTTAAATATAATTAACCCCTAATCTGCCGCCCGCCAACTCCGCCGCTATAATAAACCTATTAACCCCTAAACCTAACCCCCTAACTTAAATATAATTAAAATAAATCTAAATAAAACCTACTATTAATAACTAATTCCTATTTAAAACTAAATACTTACTTACCTGTAAAATAAAACCTAACACCTAACATTACAATAAAATTAATTAAATTAAAAAAATACATTTATCTAAATTACAAAAAAATGAAACACTAAATTACGCAAAATAAGAAAAGAAATTATCAAAAATAAAAACGAATTACTCCTAATCTAATAGCCCTATCAAAACAAAAAAGCCCCCCCAAAATGAAAAAAAAAACCCTAACCTACACTTAACTGCCAATGGCCCTTAAAAGGGCTTTTTGTGGGGCATTGCACCAAAGAAATCAGCTCTTTTACATGTAGAAAAAAATACAAACAACCCCCCAACAGTAAAACACACCACACACACAAACCCCCCAAATAAAACCTATCTAAATAACCATTGCCCTGAAAAGGGCATTTGGATAGGCATAGCCCTTAAAAGGGCATTTAGCTCTTTTACATTGCCCAAAACCCTAATCTAAAAATAAAGCCCACCCAATAAACCCTTAAAAAAAAACTAACACTAACCCCCGACGATCCACTTACAGTTTTTGAAGACCGGACATCCATCCTCATCCAGGTGGCAGAACACTTCATCCAAGCGGGCAGAAGTCCTCATCAAAGCCGCCAGAAGTCTTCATCTAAGTGGGCAAAAGTCTTCATCCAGACGGCATCTTCTATCTTCATGCATCCGGCGCAGAGCGGGTCCATCTTCACGCACTCACATTCTATGATATATTTATCACTAATTATAAACCCAAATCACCAAACATGCCGCCTAAAATTAAAGACAGGAAAAATAGGAATAGCACTGGCACAATGCCTCAAATTCACCTATACTAGCAACTATACCAGATAAAACTACATCTACATTAGATTCCCAAGACATAGTCAAGCAAATTACAGAACTTATGATACCACAATTCGACCAAATTGAAACAGATATACTAAATTTAATTACGGAAATTAAACAGTTTACATACAGACTAAATGAGGCAGAGTAGTGCATCTCTGATTTAGAGGAGGCCAATAATCAACAAGAGTTAACTATCAAAGAACAAACTTTACAAATGTAAACATGCAACATAAACTTAATGAGATAGAAGATCGCGCATGATGCAATAATGTTAGATTTATTGGTATCCCAGAATCTAATGAATATCAGGGCTCCATGTACGAAGCAGCAAAAGCTGCTCCACAGCCCTTGCAGGGCAGGTTTGCATATGTGAGCCTGCTTCCCACAATGTAAGAAGCAGCAGTCATTAGACCGCTGCTTCTTACACCTTCGACACCTCTGAGGTGGCGAGGGAAAATCACTGAGAGCTTGCTTGCTCTCAATGATTGACAGCCCATTCAGTCGTGCGAATGAAGGGGAGGGGCATTACACACTCCGATGAGTTTGTAATGACACATACGGGCAAGCGGATCCACTGCCCATGTGTAGTGAAGGCGGGTAGACAGCTTCGAGAGTTGAGAAGCTGTCCGTCCGCCGGTTAGTACATGGAGTCCTAAGGCTACAGTAATTTACCCCGCTAAAATTAAAATCCTCACAGAAAACAAGTGCCTGATGTTTTCAAAAATAAGGGTATCACTCTATAAGATAATAGAGTAATATTAAGGAAGCTATTGGAATATTATTCAAAATATATATGTACTTGCAGTACTATAAGAAGCATAATGCATTAAGTCAGATGATTTACTGATTTAGGGATACAGATGTAGTACCAGATGTTTTGTGGTTTTCCCCTCCCCTCCTTTTTTTTCCTCTCTCCTTCCCCTGCTCCCTCATCCCGCCTTTATAACTACCAACATATTTACGTATGTAATAAATATAAAATGCTCCTATTAAACTAAACAAAGGAGGAACAAATTCAATTGGCTTTGTGGAATGTAGGTGGGATTTCCTCACCCCAAAATGGAAAAAGATTCTAGCTCAATTAAAAAAGTTTAACCCCTACATAGTTTTCCTAGAAGAGACACATTTAAAAGAAGTGGAACTGGACAAACTTAAAATGGGGTGGGTAGGGGAAGTGGTGGAAACCCCTTGCATAAATAGGAAAAAGGGACTTTCCTTTCTTTTATAATAAAATACTTCAATATACAATTCTGGGGTCTGAATTCGTTAAATTGGAAAGAATGCTTTTAACTTTATGTAACATTCATGGGCCTAAAACATTGGAAAAAGTTTTTGAGACAACTTACAGGTGAAACTTTTACCAGTTTACGCGAAAAATTTAATTATTGCTGGTGATTTTAAATTAGCATCATACCCTACATTGGACAGACTGAAACCCGTTTTGAATAGAAACGGTAAACAAGAAACTAAAGTCTTTAAAATTTTTGGCAATCGACTACTTTTTAATTTCTCATTCTGAACATTAAAATCAGGAATCATCAAGAAACGTATAATAGATTCTTCTTTCCAAGATATCTTGTAGCTAATGTGCAGTTTAAAGCATGTTGAAACTAAAATAGAAGCAATTTTACCAGTTTAATTTCTCCCCCGAAATGCAAACTGAAACATTATGGGAAACTTCTAAGGCAGTTAGAAGAGGGGTAATTAAAGCTTATTTAGTTACTCAAAAACACAAAATGGTAGATAGGGACACACAATTGTCTAACCAACTTCGTAATGAATATTACTCTTATATTAGTGACCCTGCTAAAAAACTGTGGGAATTATATCTTAAAATAAAAAGGGAAAGAGAAGTATTTTTAGCACAACAAATGCCACAAGAAAATCTTAGGATGAGGTTTTTCTATATAGGCATGAAGGTAAAGCGGGGAAGTTGTTAGCTAATTTAACAAAATCTAAAATAAAAGAAATCTGTAATAGTATTCCTTAAATCTCCAACGGGTAGAATTACTAATATTAAATAAATTAATAAATACATGTTGCAATATTTTCAAGAGCTATACTCATATAAAATACAATAAACACGCAAATGAAAGATAATTTTGTGAGAAATATACAGATCCCAAAGATAGAAAGATGTAAATTAAATTATTTGAATTCATCTATTTCTCATAGAGAGGTTATTGATGCTATAAAGAAAGTGGCGGCCAATAAAGCTGCTGGACCAGACTAGATCCTGGCTGAATTATACAAAATCTTGTCAGAAGATACTACGCAAACACTTGTAATATTATTTAATAAATATTACTCTGACTAAATAAACACGCAGAAGAGATCAGCTCCTATAGGGCAGATTTCACTATTAAATAGTGATTACAAAATTCTTACAAGCATTATAGCAACCAGGATTAAATCAGTTATTGGCCCCCTTATATATAAGGATCAAGTCGGTTTTATGCCTGGCAGAAATTTCTCTCGTAACCTGAGGAAACTCCAACTGATATTAAATGTTTATCAATCATATTCACAGAAAAGAAACCCTACAAAAGTGCTTGATGCAGCAATAATCTCAATAGATGCGGAGAAGGCCTTCAACTCCATTACGTGGAACCATCTGTTTACAGTACTAAGTTCAGAGTCAAAGGGTCTTTCTTAAATTTTATAAATTTAATCTAGAATTGCCCTAATGCTTTTATTCTTATTAATGATATTCCCTCAGTAAATTTTCTTCTAAATAAGGGATCAAGACAAGGGTGCCCTATCTCCCCTTACTTATTTAACCTGGCATTGGAGCCCTTAGCCATTTGTTTAAGAAGAGAGATTGAAGGGATTAATGTGGGTATAAGAAAAGCCACTTGTAACACCTGTCCCTTTAATGTGGGGGTTGCTCTATAATCACAACCCCTATTTATGCCGCCTTCTAATTCTGTTAGATGCTTGGTAATTTTTTGCTCTCATGCATTGTTGCACTGAATTCTCACTCTTGAGTTCTGCTATCAAGCCTGGATTACTCCTACCTTATTTTGTGGGATTCCTCAACCAGTATACTCATTATACAACCATATATGACTAATTTGAGACTTTGAATTTCCTAGTTTGGATAAATTTTACCTAACTTACAGGTTTAAACCTGCTTGGATTCAGTTTCAGCTGTTTACAGCCACAGCTCGACTGCCAACAGGTCACTTCCGGTTTTCTGGATCTAACCGCAGCATTGCCCTCCTGATTCAGCCCCCGCTCCGACTCAGCTTCCAGTGATCAGCCTTCTCGTCCAGAGCTCTCCTACTCTCAGTGCAGTACTTAAGGTAAGTTTGACAATCTTGTCAGGCTGTTGCAGTTAGTTTATACAATGAAGTAGCAGGCAAGCTCCGGTAAGTCCTGGCACATACTTTATATGTATAAATCATACACATATATAACGTTCATATGGGTTATTAACATTCACCCTGAAATTGTTGCCACTTCCACCTGTTTACTACTAAGCACTTAAGTACTCAGGAGATCTCTGTTTAGGGTTGATTCAGCATTCCATATACACTTATACCTACAAACCTATGTATACTCACTCTGCAGCTGAGATTCAGAAATTACTTTGCAAGTTACAACTTGTTGCATTTACTTTCTAATATATTTCACAGACAAGAAGTGTTACAACACTACACTATTGTATGTGGATGATTTATTAGTTCTAATGACAAACACTAGTAGAAACATCCCAGAATTAACCCAAATATCACAGGATGTTAGTGCCTTCTCGGGCTATAAAATTAACACATCTAAAACAGAAATCTTTTTGCTAAATAAACAAAAAGATTCACATCAAACTTGTCAGTTTAAAGAAGCAAAAAAACATACTTAGGCAATAAACTATCTAACAATACTAATGAGTGGTACGCTCTTAATTACCCCCCAATTTTTGTTAAAATAAAGCATGACCTAGAAAACTGTGCTAAATTCAAATTAACGTTAACATGCAATGTAAATTTAATAAAGATGGTGATATTCCCCAAACTTTTTTTTATCTAAGCGCATTTAAAAAGGTATGCCTTAAATTTTGTGTGTGTGTGTGGGGGGGGGGGCACACAGAAAGCTATTGTGTTTAAAATACTTTCATTATTTGCACTACTAGACATTGAAATATATAATCTTGTAGGTATTGTGAAGATTGCACTAGACTGGGTAACCCGAACCGATTACGCAGGCCAATCTGTGGAAAAAAAATGAGTACAGCCATATTCCCTTAGGGCACTCCATTGTACCACTGATAAGTGGCCCCTTAAAATTATACAGCTACCTGTTATTCAAAATGTGATTGTGGCTTGGCAAAGAATACTGAAAATTCTACACATTAATCCCCGGTTTTCTAAATATTTGACCATTACTGGGAATCCTAATTATATCCCGGCGTTAAACTCCAAAAAATTTAAAGACTGGGCATCAAAGGGGCTAATGCATATATATTAGTTTAGAGAACAATGAGGTTCAGGGAGATGTAGAACATTTGCCGATTCAAAACAGGAATTGGGGATATCGAATAGAGACTTTTTTGCTTTTCTTTAGACCTAACATTTTGTTCAGGCATTTGCATATAATAGTATAGAGGAGGATGCCTGGCTTATTTTAGATCCAGTGCTAAATCTCTTCAGAGCCGGTAAATATTCTGTCATAGTGATATATAAAACAATTATGAGTTTTTCTTGACAATTTAATGTGCAAAAAATAGCACAGGCATGGCAGGTCTCACCGAGTCACCACATATCATTTACAAAAGCTTCAAATTAGCAGATACCGCAACACTCCTCTTCATGGAGAGAATCCCACACTAAACTTTTGTATAGAATATATATCACACCAAATATGAAGGCCAGATGGGATAAGTCAGGAGCTCATTGCCATAAATGTAAGACACCAAAAGCGGACATATATCATTGTTTTTGGAGGTGCCCTAAAATATAGAAATTCTGGTACAAGGTTAAATTACTGGGTAAATAAAACTAACCAAAATTATATGCAAATAACGGGTAACCATGTATTCTTCTTTATAGATGACCAAAAAGAAAAAACTGCTTTAAAAACACTCGCCAACTAAATCCTATAATTATGGTGGGTAGACTATTGATTCTGAAATATTGGAAATCGAATAAAGTCCCGTGTTTGACAGAATTCAATTTGAAACTTAAAAATCATATTATGGAGCAAATGAATACCTCAATAAATTCAGAAACTCAAAATCTTTTTTCTATAAATTGAAGAGTGTAATCAAAAACTACCCTAAAGGGGGGGGGGCGTGTCTGACTACCGACCAAGATGGCTGCTTGTTAAATTTTGTCTCACTGTTGGAGCTGATACAACTGCTGTTTGTCTCTCTAAAAGCTCTTAGACCCTATTATTTTCATTAGATCTGAGACAAGCATTATTCCTGGAACAGATATATGCGACATTGGTATACCACTAAGAATAAGCAGCCTGGAATAGAGAAGGTACGTAGCAGAGGTCTTGAAGCGGCCTATACCTCTCTCTACCCCCCCACTACTCTGTTTAATCAGTATATCCAGCCAGTTGTGCTGAAGTAAAAATACCTACTGGAATTCATTATGGATGACCATTTAAACTACAGAATTACAGAGCTACTAAGTGCTCACTTTTCTTGAGTTGAGGAGGAAATGGCAAAAGTTTTCCGCAAATTTGTGGCAGAGATCACTACTGAATCAGCAACTGGCTTAGGGAAAGCTTATCGTTTGAGAGCTGAGGGGGCTTTATTATATCAGTCATCATCTTTAACCGAGGTGGCTTCCCCTAAAGAATTGGAGAAAACATTTGATAGGCAGGAGTCTGACACTATAACCCGACATGAGGCGCTACCACAACAGGGGTTTCATGAGCACGAGTCATTCCAGAGAGTGACGCAGAATGTAGTCCATACATTACAGCAAGATGCCACCCCAGATAAATATAGCTGTCGAGAGCCAACCATCTCCTGTGAAGCTTACTGGTTCACTGTGCACCATACTAAAGAGAAACCTTGGACCTTGTCCCACTGTGTACCCGGTCTCTTCATATTCCCAGGGTAAAACGGTAAAAATGGTCCGATCTTTACTTCCTGGTGCAGCGGAGCTTCTGATAACTTTGGAGGCTAGCAGAGAATACTCCGGACTGACTCTATCTTTGATGGGGCAGTTTAAGTCCCCTTATCTACTGATGGCTAAGAAAGCTGGACTTGGATAGACTTTTGGAAAAACCCAGGGACTGTTGGGGGAGACTGATACACGTACCTGATACTATATCCTTTCCTGATCCGTTCATAATAACTGAATAGCCAATGACGACCTTACAGTTCGATATTATTTTATAGAATTTTATAGTAGACAGGTTTACTTTTAGTTAAGAGGATTTACATTTTATTCAGAGGTATGTGTGAGTTGCCAGTAAGATGATCATGTTAACTTATATACTAAAGCAATACAGCTAAGGTCTACGCTTAATTATACTCAACTTCCTGCTTCTCTTAGCTCCAGCGTCGCTACTAGTGCAGATATTGAGGTACTTATTTGATAACATTTAGTTTCGTCTCAAATTATTTAGTGTACATATCCATCCCATTAGCACTGTATCACCCATATTCTAACAATATCTGGACTTCATTCCCTTAGTTTACACGTAGGAATGAGACCCTTTAATATTCCCCCATATTGATGGGAACCTATAGATGCCTATGCTTGTGGGTTGCTTTAAGGAAGATATTACACCATTTACAGTATGCTGTATTAACCCTATAATAGTTAATATTTGGTTTTATGACATTGATGAGCAAATATAATAGCAAGTAGTTTTCTCTTATCATTAACACACAAGACAAGTGTATACTCATAAAGGCATCTGTATTTAGTAGATATGCCTATGGATACACGACAGGTTAGAAGCTTGGCTGTCTAGCTCCTTTACTAATGTATTACTACAACTGATTATCCACAAGGGTACAGAGGTTTCTTGATAAATTGGAACACCATATGGTGAAATATAGCATCAACCCAACTTGTACTATTCTTACAAGCATAGGGGTTATTTTATGATCTCTAACTGATCTATATAGCGATTACTTGTTTAGATACGATGCCTATACCCAGCCCTCCTGATACTTTAGTCATTTTCGCATGTACAAAAGTAATTATGTCTGAAAATAGGATATAATACAAAACCTAACAAAATTTTCATGCTGATCTCTCATAAGCTCCTATTTCTATATTTGCTCTCCTTGCTCCAGTCTCCTATAGTTGTTAATTGATACGGAGCTTATTACAAATCCTGTTTTGCTTAATAATTACTACCTTATTAATGTTGCTAAGGACAGCACTTTCCCTAATGTAAGCACATATTACTAAGGGCCCATGAGTGGCTCTATATGTTTTTTACTTGCTACATGTCCCCTATAGTTTCCCCTCACTAATATACAATATTACTTGTGGTCCAAGAGAGACCTCAGTCTTATGCATGGGGTGCACTTTTTTATATATTTTGTTTCCACACTCCACATTAGGGGTAAATAATAAGATTTGCATTTTACTAAAAACTGAGAAAAACCAAGGTTACTTGAGCTTGTACCATATTTGAGTTTAACTCCCTGCAATCTCCTATATTCCATTATATTCTGGTGTATATTTATATTGTGTTTGCCATCTATGACTTTGTTTGCACACAAAATTAGTATCTTTTCTTTATTTGGAAAAGTTGATGATTGGTCTATTTTGTGGAGATGAAGGTATGTACTACTAGGCCTTCACTGTTTGTAATCTTGTGCATGAACCTTAATTAAAAAAAAAAAAAAAAAAAAAAAACTACCCTAAAGAAACACAATTGCAGTTAATTGCACCTTTCAAACTACTGTGTACCTTGAGCTAGCCATAGCAGACAATGAATTCCCGGACCAGTAGATGGGGGGGAGGCAGGGGGAGTGAGGAGGTGTCAAGAAAGGGATGCGTCCCTTTTTCTCCATTTTTTTTCTCATTTCTCCCTGTTCTTTTTTTATTTTGTTATCAGGTATGAAATTCTCCAATTCAAGTTCTAAAATGTTTATAACTGCTGTTTGCATTCTAAATAGACTAGATAAAGGAATTATATACGGCATTACTCAGCTATAATAGGTATATGCAGCAAAAGCATTTTTTGTGTTGTATCATGTCATTTGTTATGTATGTAACATGCTATTACTGTATTTTTCCTTTTGTTTTGTTTTTGTTCTCTTTATGACAATATGTATCTTGAATTGGTTTATAAATAAATAAATAAATAAAAAAGATTACTAAGTTTTCATGTGCGCTAGCCCGACTGCATTAAATATAAATCGCAAAATGCACATTTTACATTCCTATGTAGTTCCAATGTACTCTTTATTATTATTAAAGGATCCGTATATACAGTACATTTGCATAATAAACAAATGCATGATAACAAGACAATACAACACCATTTAGTCTAAACTTAAAATGAGTAGCAGAAAAAAAAATTCTGACAAAGTTATGTCTATTTTTACTCCCCCAGTATCATGTGACAGGCATCAGTCAATCACTAACACAAATGTATATTCTGTGAATTCTTGCACATGCTCAGTAGGAGCTGCAGACTCAAAAAGTGTAAATATAAAAGACAGTGCATATTTTGTTAATGGAAATAAATTGGAAAGTTGTATGGCTATAGGAATAGATAAACAGGTAAAAGGTATATACAGATATATATAGAAATATGTATTGACAATAAAAAGGTAATTTTCGTGCAAATGAGGAACATTGGAATGTGAAATGTGTACAGTAAATATACAGTAAAACACATAAACACATAAATACATAGATACATATGTATACACATATATACATACTGTATGTATGTAAACACACACATATATATATATATATATATATATATATATATACATACACACACACACACATATGTATGTAAGTATGTATGTATATTTTATAACCCTTCCCATTCAAATGCATTGTCATATACAATAAACCTTTTGTACCCTTATAACTTTTTAATATTTATATTCATAATTTTTTATTAGATATTGTATATATAAGTGTAACACTTTATTTTAATGTATTTATATTATATTTATAGTCAAATAGCAGCGTTGTAGCCCATAACGCATAATTTTCCCTAACGCAGCCATTACAAGTCTTGTCGGTATAGGTGTACCGCAAGCCTTTTAGCCTGTAACGCAACGTCAGTACTGCACTTCTAAAAATGACGTTTTTTAATGGAATTCCCATAGCACCGGTATTACGATTTTTGCATTCTGGCTAAAAAGCGAGCGTTACAGCCTAAAACGACAAGATCCGTAACGCCATCAGTAGTCAGTAGTTATGAGTTTTAAGCTACAAAGCTGTAACATAAAACTCATAACTATAGTGTTAAAAAGTACACTAACACCCATAAACTACCTATTAACTCCTAAACCGAGGCCCTCCCACATCGCAAACCCTATATTAAACTTATTAACCCCTAATCTGCCTCTCCCGATATCGCCACCACTTTAAAAAAATATTAACCCCTATTCTGCCACTTCCCGACATTGTCAAAACTATACTAAAGTTATTAACCCCTAAACTGCCGCCCTCCTGTATCGCAAACACTATTTAAATATTATTTACCACTTATCTGCCGTCTTCCCACATCGCCCCCACTATACTAAAGTTATTAAGCCCTACACCGCCGCCACTATACTAGACCTATTAACCCCTAAACTGCAAGCCCCTCACAACGAAATATACTAAACTAAAAACTATTAACCCCTAAACCGAAAGCCCCCACATCGAAATAAAGTAAATTAAACTATTTACTCCTAAACCTAACAACCCCCTAACGTTATATTAAAAATACAATTTCCCTAGCTTAAATTAAATTAAAACTTACCTGTCAAATTAAAAAAACTAAGTTTAAACTACCAATTAAACTAATATAATAATTAAACTAAAATTAAACTAACTACCAATTAAATTAAACTAAACATTTAAAAAATTCTAACACTACTCTAAAAATTACAAAATATCTAAATACAAAAATAACAAACACTAAGTTACAAAAAATAACAAACACTAAATTACGGAAAATAACAAACAAGATGGAGGGGGAGATAAAAAGAGAGGGGAGAGAGAGGTGGGAGATAAAAAGAGAGGGGAGAGAGAGAGGGGAGATAAAAAGAGAGAGGGAGAGAGAGAGCGTAAAAGAGAGGGGGAGAGAGAGAGAGCGCAAAAGAGAGGGGGGAGAGCACAAAAGAGAGGGGGGAGAGAGAGTGCAAAAGAGAGGGGGGGAGAGCACAAAAGAGAGGGGGAGAGAGAGCGCAAAAGAGAGGGGGGAGAGAGAGAGCGCAAAAGAGAGGGGGGAGAGAGAGTGCAAAAGAGTGGGAGGGAGAGAGCTCAAAAGAGGTGGGGGAGAGAGAGCACAAAAGAGAGGGGGTAGAGAGCGCAAAAGAGAGGGGGAGAGAGCGCAAAAGAGAGGGGGGAGAGCGCAAAAGAGAGGGGGGAGAGCGCAAAAGAGAGGGGGGAGAGTGCAAAAGAGAGGGGGAGAGCGAGAGCTCAAAATAGAGGGGGAGAGAGAGCTCAAAAAAATTCTAACACTACTCTAAAAATTACAAAATATCTAAATACAAAAATAACAAACACTAAGTTACAAAAAATAACAAACACTAAATTACGGAAAATAACAAACAAGATGGAGGGGGAGATAAAAAGAGAGGGGAGAGAGAGGTGGGAGATAAAAAGAGAGGGGAGAGAGAGAGGGGAGATAAAAAGAGAGAGGGAGAGAGAGAGAGCGCAAAAGAGGGAGAGAGAGAGCGTAAAAGAGAGGGGGAGAGAGAGAGAGCGCAAAAGAGAGGGGGGAGAGCACAAAAGAGAGGGGGGAGAGAGAGCGCAAAAGAGAGGGGGGGAGAGCACAAAAGAGAGGGGGAGAGAGAGCGCAAAAGAGAGGGGGGAGAGAGAGAGCGCAAAAGAGAGGGGGGAGAGAGAGCGCAAAAGAGTGGGAGGGAGAGAGCTCAAAAGAGGTGGGGGAGAGAGAGCACAAAAGAGAGGGGGTAGAGAGCGCAAAAGAGAGGGGGAGAGAGCGCAAAAGAGAGGGGGGAGAGCGCAAAAGAGAGGGGGGAGAGCGCAAAAGAGAGGGGGGAGAGCGCAAAAGAGAGGGGGGAGAGTGCAAAAGAGAGGGGGGAGAGCGAGAGCTCAAAATAGAGGGGGAGAGAGAGCTCAAAAGAGAGGGGGAGAGAGAGAGCGCAAAAGAGAGGGGGGAGAGAGAGCGCAAAAAGAGTGGGAGGGAGAGAGCTCAAAAGAGGTGGGGGAGAGAGAGCACAAAAGAGAGGGGGTAGAGAGCGCAAAAGAGAGGGGGAGAGAGCGCAAAAGAGAGGGGGGAGAGCGCAAAAGAGAGGGGGGAGAGCGCAAAAGAGAGGGGGGAGAGCGCAAAAGAGAGGGGGGGAGAGCGCAAAAGAGAGGGGGGGAGAGTGCAAAAGAGAGGGGGGAGAGCGAGAGCTCAAAATAGAGGGGGAGAGAGAGCTCAAAAGAGAGGGGGAGAGAGAGAGCTCAAAAGAGAGGGGGAGAGAGAGAGCAAAAGAGAGGGGGAGGGAGAGAGCACAAGGCGTGGGACCGCTGTATTACAAAAAATGGCACGTGTGAACGGGCTTTAGGACTAGTTAGTTATATTGTAGCTACCTTAGGTTTTATTTCACAGGTAAGTATTTAGTTTTAAATAGGAATTATTTAGTTAATAATTGTAAGTTTAATTTAGATCTAATTTCATTATGTTAAAGTTAGGGGGTGTTAGGGTTAGGTATGAGGGTTAATATAGTTTAATTTAGGTTTTTGCGATGTGGGGGCTGGCGGTTTAGGGGTAAATATATATATATATATATATATATATATATACACATACATACACAAAACACGGAAGGGAACTGCACTCTCATACTGGACCGGGTACACATCACATGACCCTGCAACATGCTCAGCCCTGGGTGCCACTGGCACTCACAGGAAGCTGTGCTGCTCCCAGAGTCACAGGCAGTTAACCCCAGTCAGGTCTGGGCGCAAGAACCATAGGGAAAATTGCAAAACAAATTAATACAACACACAGAGAAAACCCAGCACTCACTTACAAGCTCTCAGCTAAGATTTAAAAGCAAAAATGGAAAGATTAGTTACCGCATCTGGCCAAATGGGACAAGCCCAGGTACCTCGTCAAGGTCCTTTCCAACACCTGGGACCCTAAAACAGCCACACAATGCAAGCTTTCAGACCTGACTGGGGTTAACTGCCTGTGTCTCTGGGAGCAGCACAGCTTCCTGTGAGTGCCAGTGGCACCCAGGGCTGAGCATATTGCAGGGTCATGGGATGTGTACCCGTTCCAGTATGAGAGTGCAGTTCCCTTCCGTGTTTTGTATGTGTCTAGAGGGATTACATATTCCTGTGCAACCTTCCCTTGTTCCCAGTTTGTTTGGATTTGAAAGCTTGCATTGTGTGGCTGTTTTAGGGTCCCAGGTGTTGGAAAGGACCTTGACGAGGTACCTGGGCATGCCCCATTTGGTCAGATGCGGTAACTAACCTTTCCATTTTTGCTTTTAAATCTTAGCTGAGAGCTTGTAAGTGAGTGCTGGGTTTTCTCTGTGTGTGATTATATATATATATATATATATATATATATATATATATATATATATATAATGTGTGTGTGTGTGTGTGTGTGTGGTGTATTTATACACATTCATACCCTATATATATATATATATATATATACACATATACATACACATACACACACTTACATACACACACACACACATACACACATACACTGTAGAGATATACACATACTCACACATACTTATAGAACTTTGAGCCCTCCCCAGTATTATTATTTTAGTAATAAACCATTATTTTAAATTTAATATATATATATATATATATATATATATATATATATATATATATATATATAAATATGAATGAAATACTTTATTTGCATAAATTATATACATTGTGTTATATATATATTTAAGCATAATCACGTCAGGTCTCCAAAAGGGCAAAAAATTCCAAAGCTGCCTTGTATTGCGCTCAAGCTCAACACTCAAAATATAGGGAGTGCTAACTAAATGTCAGCCACATTAAGGTCAAGATTTACAAGTAGCATGTTATGAGTTTTCTGGGTGTAATGTGGTCTTTTTGCAATCAATTTCAATTGTACAGGTATTACAAGTCTTGAAAAATCGCGATTGTGTGTGCGCATTTGCCTTTTACGCAAAAATCCTTTCCGCGCTCAAAAAGTTGTAGTTAACAGTTTTGCATAACATAAATGTTTCCCTAAAAATACATTACAAAAATACATTACAAAGTACAGTTACACTCATATTAACACTGTCTAATAAAAATTATTAAAATAAAATATATGTATAGAGATATGTTTAACTATGGAAATAATTCAAAGATTTTACAATACAATCTTATGCACATTAACCCCTTAACGACCAACGACGTACAGGGTACGTCCTACAAAAAACGGTCGTTAATGACCAAGGACGTACCCTGTACGTTGTTAGTGTTTTCAAGTGGTTGAAGCAATCCTGATCGCTTCCAGCCGCTTTCACATCGATGGCCACGATTGTTGGTGGGTGGGAGCCGTTGTAAAGAGGCGGGTTTGCTGCCATCGATGAGGGAAGTACGTCAAAGGGGGGCGGGATCACATGCAGGGGCACAGGGCGCGAGTACGAGGGTGGGAGCGGGTGTGAACACTACACTATGGCACAATTACATTTTGCGTAGGATAAGGTGGGAGAGAGTAGGGGGGATTTTTATCTAAGGGATCTGGCAGGGGTGGTTATTGAGGGGATGCAGCTACACTACAGAAAACTATTTACAAATTTAAAAAAAAAAAACATTTTATGGCAAACTGGGTACCCAAGATGGCGCACAATAAGGTAGAGGGGGAGGGTTAGATAGCTGTTTCGGGGGGGGGATAAGGGAGGTTGGGAGCTAAGAGGGGAATCCTACACAGCAGAATATGTTTAAAAAAAAACAAATTTTAGTACAGACAAACTTTCTGCCAGTACTTAAGATTGCGGGGACAATTGTTGGGTGGGGGAGGAAAGAGAGATGTTTGGGAGGGATCAGGGGGTGGGATGTGTCAGGTGGGAGGCTGATCTCTACACTAAAGCTAAAATTAATCCTGCAAGCTCCCTACAAGCTACCTAATTAACCCCTTCACTGCTGGGCATAATAAAAGTGTGGTGCGCAGAGGCATTTAGCGGCCTCATTGCCAAAAAGCAATGCCAAAGCCATATAAGTCTGCTATTTCTGAACAAAGGGGATCCCAGAGAAGAATTTACAGCCATTTGTGCCATAATTGCACAAGCTGTTTGTAAATAATTTCAGTGAGAAACCTAAAGTTTGTGAAAAAGTTTAAAGTTAAAAAGTGAACTTTTTTTTTTTTATTTGATCGCATTTGGCGGGGAAATGGTGGCATGAAATATACCAAAATGGGCCTAGATCAATACTTGGGGTTGTCTACTACACTAAAGCTAAAATTAACCCTACAAGCTCCCTAATTAACACCTTCACTGCTGGGCATAATACACGTGTGGTGCGAAGCGGCATTTAGCGGCCTTCTAATTACAAAAAAGCAACGCCAAAGCCATATAGGTCTGCTATTTCTGAATGAAGGGGATCCTAGAGATGCTTTTACAACCATTTGTGCCATAATTGCACAGGCTGTTTCTAAATAATTTCAGTGAGAAATCTAAAGTTTGTGAAAAAGTTTGTGAAAAAGTGAATGATTTTTTTTTTATTTGATCTCATTTGGCGGTGAAATTGTGGCATTATATATATACCAAAATGGGCCTAGATCAATACTTTGGGTTGTCTTCTTAAAAAAATATATATACATGTCAAGGGATATTCAGGGATTCCTGACAGAGTATAGCGCTAAGAACGTCTGTAAGGCTGCAGAGCTCTAAATTAAGCGCTTAATTTAGAGCTCTGCAGCCTTACAGAAGTTCTTAGCGCTATACTCTGTACCTTACCCTAATTGTTGTATCGGAATTTCTGCTGCAATACACACCGCTCCAGCATTGCACCAGCTTAGTATAATTGTTGTGGGGCTTGTCCTCTTTCTAGATTCAGTTTCCAGTGCAATCCGTGAGCATATTATGGTGTTTTTGCAGCAGACTATCTTCCTCTTTTCTATGGCCTAGATTTGGAGTTTGGCGTTAGCCGTGAAAACCAGCGTTAGAGGCTCCTAACGCTGGTTTTAGGCTAACTCCGGTATTTGGAGTCACTCAAAAAAGGGTCTAACGCTCACTTTTCAGCCGCGACTTTTCCATACCGCAGATCCCCTTACGTCATTTGCGTATCCTATCTTTTCAATGGGATCTTTCTAACTCCGGTATTTAGAGTCGTGTCTGAAGTGAGCGTTAGAAATCTAACGACAAAACTCCAGCCGCAGAAAAAAGTCAGTAGTTAAGAGCTTTCTGGGCTAACGCTGGTTCATAAAGCTCTTAAGTACTGTACTCTAAAGTACACTAACACCCATAAACTACCTATGTACCCCTAAACTGAGGTCCCCCCACATCGCCGCCACTCGATTAAATTTTTTTAACCCCTAATCTGCCGACCGCCACCTACGTTATACTTATGTACCCCTAAACTGCTGCTGCCCCTAACACCGCCGACCCCTGTATTATATTTATTAACCCCTAATCTGCCCCCCACAACGTCGCCGCCAACTACCTACAATAATTAACCCCTAATCTGCCGACCGCAAAGCGCCGCCACCTACATTATAGCTATGTACCCCTATTTTAAATTTAATATATATATATATATATATATATATATATATATATATATATATATATATATGTATGCATAAATATGAGTGAAATACTTTATTTGCATAAATTATATACATTGTGTTATATATATATTTAAGCATAATCACGTCAGGTCTCCAAAAGGGCAAAAAATTCCAAAGCTGCCTTGTATTGCGCTCAAGCTCAACACTCAAAATATAGGGAGTGCTAACTAAATGTCAGCCACATTAAGGTCAAGATTTACAAGTAGCATGTTATGAGTTTTCTGGGTGTAATGTGGTCTTTTTGCAATCAATTTCAATTGTACAGGTATTACAAGTCTTGAAAAATCGCGATTGTGTGTGCGCATTTGCCTTTTACGCAAAAATCCTTTCCGCGCTCAAAAAGTTGTAGTTAACAGTTTTGCATAACATAAATGTTTCCCTAAAAATACATTACAAAAATACATTACAAAGTACAGTTACACTCATATTAACACTGTCTAATAAAAATTATTAAAATAAAATATATGTATAGAGATATGTTTAACTATGGAAATAATTCAAAGATTTTACAATACAATCTTATGCACATTAACCCCTTAACGACCAACGACGTACAGGGTACGTCCTACAAAAAACGGTCGTTAACGACCAAGGACGTACCCTGTACGTTGTTAGTGTTTTCAAGTGGTTGAAGCAATCCTGATCGCTTCCAGCCGCTTTCATGTTATTGCAGTGATGCCTCGATATTGAAGCATCCTGCAATAAAAAATTTTTTAGCCATCCGATGCAGAGAGAGCCACTCTCTGCATCGGACATCGATGGCCACGATTGTTGGTGGGTGGGAGCCGTTGTAAAGAGGCGGGTTTGCTGCCATCGATGAGGGAAGTACGTCAAAGGGGGGCGGGATCACATGCAGGGGCACAGGGCGCGAGTATGAGGGTGGGAGCGGGTGTGAACACTACACTATGGCACAATTACATTTTGCGTAGGATAAGGTGGGAGAGAGTAGGGGGGATTTTTATCTAAGGGATCTGGCAGGGGTGGTTATTGAGGGGATGCAGCTACACTACAGAAAACTATTTACAAATTTAAAAAAAAAAAACATTTTATGGCAAACTGGGTACCCAAGATGGCGCACAATAAGGTAGAGGGGGAGGGTTAGATAGCTGTTTCGGGGGGGGGGATAAGGGAGGTTGGGAGCTAAGAGGGGAATCCTACACAGCAGAATATGTTTAAAAAAAAACAAATTTTAGTACAGACAAACTTTCTGCCAGTACTTAAGATTGCGGGGACAATTGTGGGGTGGGGGAGGAAAGAGAGATGTTTGGGAGGGATCAGGGGGTGGGATGTGTCAGGTGGGAGGCTGATCTCTATACTAAAGCTAAAATTAATCCTGCAAGCTCCCTACAAGCTACCTAATTAACCCCTTCACTGCTGGGCATAATACAAGTGTGGTGCGCAGAGGCATTTAGCGGCCTCATTGCCAAAAAGCAACGCCAAAGCCATATAAGTCTGCTATTTCTGAACAAAGGGGATCCCAGAGAAGAATTTACAGCCATTTGTGCCAAAATTGCACAAGCTGTTTGTAAATAATTTCAGTGAGAAACCTAAAGTTTGTGAAAAAGTTTAAAGTTAAAAAGTGAACTTTTTTTTTTTTATTTGATCGCATTTGGCGGGGAAATGGTGGCATGAAATATACCAAAATGGGCCTAGATCAATACTTGGGGTTGTCTACTACACTAAAGCTAAAATTAACCCTACAAGCTCCCTAATTAACACCTTCACTGCTGGGCATAATACACGTGTGGTGCGAAGCGGCATTTAGCGGCCTTCTAATTACAAAAAAGCAACGCCAAAGCCATATAGGTCTGCTATTTCTGAATGAAGGGGATCCTAGAGATGCTTTTACAACCATTTTTGCCATAATTGCACAGGCTGTTTGTAAATAATTTCAGTGAGAAATCTAAAGTTTGTGAAAAAGTTTGTGAAAAAGTGAATGATTTTTTTTTTATTTGATCTCATTTGGAGGTGAAATTGTGGCATTATATATATACCAAAATGGGCCTAGATCAATACTTTGGGTTGTCTTCTTAAAAAAATATATATACATGTCAAGGGATATTCAGGGATTCCTGAGAGAGTATAGCACTAAGAACGTCTGTAAGGCTGCAGAGCTCTAAATTAAGCGCTTAATTTAGAACTCTGCAGCCTTACAGACGTTCATAGCGCTATACTCTGTACCTTACCCTAATTGTTGTATCGGAATTTCTGCTGCAATACACACCGCTCCAGCATTGCACCAGCTTAGTATAATTGTTGTGGGGCTTGTCCTCTTTCTAGATTCAGTTTCCAGTGCAATCCGTGAGCATATTATGGTGTTTTTGCAGCAGACTATCTTCCTCTTTTCTATGGCCTAGATTTGGAGTTTGGCGTTAGCCGTGAAAACCAGCGTTAGAGGCTCCTAACGCTGGTTTTAGGCTAACTCCGGTATTTGGAGTCACTCAAAAAAGGGTCTAACGCTCACTTTTCAGCCGCGACTTTACCATACCGCAGATCCCCTTACGTCATTTGCGTATCCTATCTTTTCAATGGGATGTTCATTAGAAATCTAACGACAAAACTCCAGCCGCAGAAAAAAGTCAGTAGTTAAGAGCTTTCTGGGCTAACGCTGGTTCATAAAGCTCTTAAGTACTGTACTCTAAAGTACACTAACACCCATAAACTACCTATGTACCCCTAAACCGAGGTCCCCCCACATCGCCGCCACTCGATAAAAATTTTTTAACCCCTAATCTGCCGACCGCCACCTACGTTATACTTATGTACCCCTAATCTGCTGCCCCTAACACCGCCGACCCCTGTATTATATTTATTAACCCCTAATCTGCCCCCCACAACGTCGCCGCCAACTACCTACAATAATTAACCCCTAATCTGCCGACCGCAAAGCGCCGCCACCTACATTATAGCTATGTACCCCTAATCTGCTGCCCCTAACACCGCCGACCCCTATATTATATTTATTAACCCCTAATCTGCCCCCCACAACGTCTCCTCCACCTGCCTACACTTATTAACCCCTAATCTGCCGACCGGACCGCACCGCTACTATAATAAAGTTATTAACCCCTAATCCGCATCACTAACCCTATAATAAATAGTAGTAACCCCTAATCTGCCCTCACTAACATCGCCGACACCTAACTTCAAACATTAACCCCTAATCTGCTGACCGGAGCTCACCGCTATTCTAATAAATGTATTAACCCCTAAAGCTAAGTCTAACCCTAACACTAACACCCCCCTAAGTTAAATATAATTTTAATCTAACGAAATTAATTAACTCTTATTAAATAAATTATTCCTATTTCACACTAAATACTTACCTGTAAAATAAATCCTAATATAGCTACAATATAAATTATAATTACATTGTAGCTATTTTAGGATTAATATTTATTTTACAGGCAACTTTGTAATTATTTTAACCATGTGCAATAGCTATTAAATAGTTAAGAACTATTTAATAGTTACCTAGTTAAAATAATTACAAAATTACCTGTAAAATAAATCCTAACCTAAGTTACAATTAAACCTAACACTATACTATCATTAAATTAATTAAATAAAATACCTACAATTACCTACAATTAAACCTAACACTACACTATCAATAAATTAATTAAATACAATATGTACAAATAACTACAATGAAATAAACTAACTAAAGTACAAAAAAATAAAAAAGAACTAAGTTAGAAAAAATAAAAAAATATTTACAAACATAAGAAAAATATTACAACAATTTTAAACTAATTACACCTACTCTAAGCCCCCTAATAAAATAACAAAGACCCCCAAAATAAAAAATGCCCTACCCTATTCTAAATTAAAAAAGTTCAAAGCTCTTTTACCTTACCAGCCCTGAACAGAGCCCTTTGCGGGGCATGCCCCAAGAAGTTCAGCTCTTTTTCCTGTAAAAAAAAACATACAATACCCCCCCCCCAACATTACAACCCACCACCCACATACCCCTAATCTAACCCAAAGCCCCCTTAAATAAACCTAACACTAAGCCCCTGAAGATCATCCTACCTTGTCTTCACCTCACCAGGTATCACCGATCCGTCCTGGCTCCAAAATCTTCATCCAACCCAAGCGGGGGCTGGCAATCCATCATCCGGTGGCTGAAGAGGTCCAGAAGAGGCTCCAAAGTCTTCATCCTATCCGGGAAGAAGAGTAGATCCGGACCGGCAACCATCATCTTCCAAGCGTCATCTTCTATCTTCATCTGATGAGGACCGGCTCCATCCTGAAGACCTCCGACGCGGACCCATCTTCATCCGGCAACGTCCAACTGAAGAATGACGGTTCCTTTAAGGGACATCATCCAAGATGATGGAATCAGCCAATCAGAATCAAGTTCAATCCGATTGGCTGATCCGATCAGCCAATCAGATTGAGCTCGCATTCTATTGGCTGATCCGAACAGCCAATAGAATGCGAGCTCAATCTGATTGGCTGATCGGATCAGCCAATCGGATTGAACTTGATTCAATTCGGATTGAACTTGATTCTGATTGGCTGATTCCATCAGCCAATCAGAATTTTCCTACCTTAATTCCGATTGGCTGATAGAATCCTATCAGCCAATCGGAATTTGAGGGACGCCATCTTGGATGACGTCCCTTAAAGGAACCTTCATTCGGCTAGTAGGCGTCGGGAGAAGAGGATGTTCTGCGTCGGATGGAAGATGATGGCTCCCGAAGAAAGAAGATTGAAGATGCCGTTGATAGAAGACTTCATCCGGATCATGGACCTCTTCAGCTCCCGCTTGGATGAAGACTTCATCCGGATCATGGACCTCTTCAGCTCCCGCTTGGATGAAGACTTCAGCCAGATCATGGACCTCTTCAGCCCCCCGCTTGGGCTTGGATCAGGACATCGGAGGAGCTCTTCAGGACGGATCGGTGAACCTGGTATGGTGAATATAAGGTAGGAAGATCTTCAGGGGCTTAGTGTTAGGTTTATTTAAGGGGGGTTTGGGTTACATTAGGGGTATGTGGGTGATGGGTTGTAATGTTGGGGGGGTATTGTATGTTTTTTTTACAGGCAAAAGAGCTGAACTTCTTGGGGCATGCCCCGCAAAGGGCCCTGTTCAGGGCTGGTAAGGTAAAAGAGCTTTGAACTTTAGTAATTTAGAATAGGGTAGGGCATTTTGTTATTTTGGGGGTCTTTGTTATTTTATTAGGGGGCTTAGAGTAGGTGTAATTAGTTTAAAATTGTTGTAATATTTTTCTTATGTTTGTAGATATTTTTTTATTATTTGTAACTTAGTTCTTTAAAATTTGTTGTACTTTAGTTAGTTTATTTCATTGTAGTTATTTGTAGATATTGTATTTAATTAATTTATTGATAGTGTAGTGTTAGGTTTAATTGTAGGTAATTGTAGGTATTTAATTAATTTAATGATAGTATAGTGTTAGGTTTAATTGTAACTTAGGTTAGGATTTATTTTACAGGTAATGTTGTAATTATTTTAACTAGGTAACTATTAAATAGTTCTTAACTATTTAATAGCTATTGTACCTGGTTAAAATAAATACAAAGTTACCTGTAAAATAAATATTAATCCTAAAATAGCTACAATGTAATTATAATTTATATTGTAGCTATATTAGGATTTATTTTACAGGTAAGTATTTAGCTTTAAATAGGAATAATTTATTTAATAAGAGTTAATTAATTTTGTTAGATTAAAATTATATTTAATTTAGGGGGGTGTTAGTGTTAGGGTTAGACTTAGCTTTAGGGGTTAATACATTTATTAGAATAGCGGTGAGCTCCGGTCGGCAGATTAGGGGTTAATAATTGAAGTTAGGTGTCGGCGATGTTAGGGAGGGCAGATTAGGGGTTAATACTATTTATTATAGGGTTAGTGAGGCGGATTAGGGGTTAATAACTTTATAATGATAGCGGTGCGGTCCGCTCGGCAGATTAGGGGTTAATAAGGATAATGTAAGTAGCGGCGGTTTACGGAGCGGCAGATTAGGGGTTAAAAATAATATGCAGGGGTCAGCGATAGCAGAGGCGGCAGATTAGAGGTTAATAAGTGTAAGGTTAGGGGTGTTTAGACTCGGGGTACACGTTAGGGTGTTAGGTGCAGACGTAGGAAGTGTTTCCCCATAGCAAACAATGGGGCTGCGTTAGGAGCTGAACGCTGCTTTTTTGCAGGTGTTAGGTTTTTTTTCAGCTCAAACAGCCCCATTGTTTCCTATGGGGGAATGGTGCACGAGCACGTTTTTGAGGCTGGCCATGTCCGTAAGCAACTCTGGTATAGAGAGTTGAAGCTGCGTTAAATATGCTCTACGCTCCTTTTTTGGAGCCTAACGCAGCCTTTATGTGGACTCTCAATACCAGAGTTATTTTTATGGTGCGGCCAGAAAAAAGCCGGCGTTAGCTACGCGGGTCCTTACCGACAAAACTCTAAATCTAGCCGTATATAAGTTAACTTATGGTTACATTGTATGCAGCTACGTCTTTAAGGATACTTTCCTAGGCTTGCCAGCTCTACTGTACCACAATACAGTCTTTTAATACACCACACAGGTAGTTATTACTACCTTTTTAAATAATACAATTAAATGTTAAGTTTTATTTCATACCCACTGCATATTATCTCACTGTTCTACATTCTTATTCATTGATATATAAGAGTGCTCTGGTTTATCCATTACTTTTTTTTTTTCTATTTATTTACCTGGATAATGAGCACCCCCCACTATATTTCAAGAAACTAGCTAATTTAGGAGTATATGGGTTAGATTACCCTATTATATACTATATATTTATTGTTAATTATTTTGGGGTCTACATATTGAGGCCTAGATTTGGAGTTCGGCGGTAGCCGTCAAAACCAGCGTTAGAGGCTCCTAACGCTGGTTTTGGGCGCCCGCTGGTATTTGGAGTCAGTGATTAAAGGGTCTAACGCTCACTTTTCAGCCGCGACTTTTCCATACCGCAGATCCCCCTACGCCATTTGCGTAGCCTATCTTTTCAATGGGATCTTTCTAACGCTGGTATTTAGAGTCGTTTCTGCAGTGAGCGTTAGAGCTCTAACGACAAGATTCCAGCCGCCTGAAAATAGCAGGAGTTAAGAGCTTTCTGGCTAACGCCGGTTCATAAAGCTCTTAACTACTGTACCCTAAAGTACACTAACACCCATAAACTACCTATGTACCCCTAAACCGAGGTCCCCCCACACCGCCGCCACTCGATTAAAATTTTTAACCCCTAATCTGCCGACCGCCACCTACGTTATATTTATGTACCCCTAATCTGCTGCCCCTAACCCCGCCGACCCCTGTATTATATTTATTCACCCCTAACCTGCCCCCCACAACGTCGCCGCCAGCTACTTACAATAATTAACCCCTAATCTTCCGACCGCAAATCGCCGCCACCTACGTTATCCCTATGTACCCCTAATCTGCTGCCCCTAACACCGCCGACCCCTATATTATATTTATTAACCCCTAATCTGCCCCCCTCAACGTCGCCGACACCTGCCTACACTTATTAACCCCTAATCTGCCGAGCAGACCTGAGCGCTACTATAATAAAGTTATTAACCCCTAATCCGCCTCACTAACCCTATCATAAATAGTATTAACCCCTAATCTGCCCTCCCTAACATCGCCGACACCTACCTTCAATTATTAACCCCTAAACTTCCGATCGGAGCTCACCGCTATTCTAATAAATGGATTAACCCCTAAAGCTAAGTCTAACCCTAACACTAACACCCCCCTAAGTTAAATATAATTTTTATCTAACGAAATAAATTAACTCTTATTAAATAACTTATTCCTATTTAAAGCTAAATACTTACCTGTAAAATAAATCCTAATATAGCTACAATATAAATTATAATTATATTATAGCTATTTTAGGATTAATATTTATTTTACAGGCAACTTTGTATTTATTTTAACCAGGTACAATAGCTATTAAATAGTTAAGAACTATTTAATAGTTACCTAGTTAAAATAATAACAAATTTACCTGTAAAATAAATCCTAACCTAAGTTATAATTAAACCTAACACTACCCTATCAATAAAATAATTAAATAAACTACCTACAATTACCTACAATTAACCTAACACTACACTATCAATAAATTAATTAAACACAATTGCTACAAATAAATACAATTAAATAAACTAGCTAAAGTACAAAAAATAAAAAAGAACTAAGTTACAGAAAATAAAAAAATATTTACAAACATAAGAAAAATATTACAACAATTTTAAACTAATTACACCTACTCTAAGCCCCCTAATAAAATAACAAAGCCCCCCAAAATAAAAAATTCCCTACCCTATTCTAAATTAAAAAGGTTACAAGCTCTTTTACCTTACCAGCCCTGAACAGGGCCCTTTGCGGGGCATGCCCCAAGAATTTCAGCTCTTTTGCCTGTAAAAGAATAAATACAATACCCCCCCCCCCAACATTACAACCCACCACCCACATACCCCTAATCTAACCCAAACCCCCCTTAAATAAACCTAACACTAAGCCCCTGAAGATCTTCCTACCTTGTCTTCACCATCCAGGTATCACCGATCCGTCCTGGCTCCAAGATCTTCATCCAACCCAAGCGGGGGTTGGCGATCCATAATCCGGTGCTCCAAAGTCTTCCTCCTATCCGGCAAGAAGAGGACATCCGGACCAGCAAACATCTTCTCCAAGCGGCATCTTCGATCTTCTTCCATCCGGTGCGGAGCGGGTCCATCTTGAAGCAGGCGACGCGGATCCATCCTCTTCTTCCGATGTCTCCCGACTAATGACGGTTCCTTTAAGGGACGTCATCCAAGATGGCGTCCCTCGAATTCCGATTGGCTGATAGGATTCTATCAGCCAATCGGAATTAAGGTAGGAATTTTCTGATTGGCTGATGGAATCAGCCAATCAGAATCAAGTTCAATCCGATTGGCTGATCCAATCAGCCAATCAGATTGAGCTCGCATTCTATTGGCTGTTCCGATCAGCCAATAGAATGCGAGCTCAATCTGATTGGCTGATGGGATCGGCCAATCGGATTGAACTTGATTCTGATTGGCTGATTCCATCAGCCAATCAGAAAATTCCTACCTTAATTCCGATTGGCTGATAGAATCCTATCAGCCAATCGGAATTCGAGGGACGCCATCTTGGATGACGTCCCTTAAAGGAACCGTCATTAGTCGGGAGACATCGGAAGAAGAGGATGGATCCGCGTCGCCTGCTTCAAGATGGACCCGCTCCGCACCGGATGGAAGAAGATCGAAGATGCCGCTTGGAGAAGATGTTTGCCGGTCCGGATGTCCTCTTCTTGCCGGATAGGAGGAAGACTTTGGAGCACCGGATTATGGATCGCCAACCCCCGCTTGGGTTGGATGAAGATCTTGGAGCCAGGACGGATCGGTGATACCTGGATGGTGAAGACAAGGTAGGAAGATCTTCAGGGGCTTAGTGTTAGGTTTATTTAAGGGGGGTTTGGGTTAGATTAGGGGTATGTGGGTGGTGGGTTGTAAAGTTGGGGGGGGGTATTGTATGTTTTTTTTTACAGGCAAAAGAGCTGAAATTCTTGGGGCATGCCCCGCAAAGGGCCCTGTTCAGGGCTGGTAAGGTAAAAGAGCTTGTAACTTTTTTAATTTAGAATAGGGTAGGGAATTTTTTATTTTGGGGGGCTTTGTTATTTTATTAGGGGGCTTAGAGTAGGTGTAATTAGTTTAAAATTGTTGTAATATTTTTCTTATGTTTGTAAATATTTTTTTATTTTCTGTAACTTAGTTCTTTTTTATTTTTTGTACTTTAGCTAGTTTATTTAATTGTATTTATTTGTAGCAATTGTGTTTAATTAATTTATTGATAGTGTAGTGTTAGGTTAATTGTAGGTAATTGTAGGTAGTTTATTTAATTATTTTATTGATAGGGTAGTGTTAGGTTTAATTATAACTTAGGTTAGGATTTATTTTACAGGTAAATTTGTTATTATTTTAACTAGGTAACTATTAAATAGTTCTTAACTATTTAATAGCTATTGTACCTGGTTAAAATAAATACAAAGTTGCCTGTAAAATAAATATTAATCCTAAAATAGCTATAATATAATTATAATTTATATTGTAGCTATATTAGGGTTTATTTTACAGGTAAGTATTTAGCTTTAAATAGGAATAAGTTATTTAATAAGAGTTAATTTATTTCGTTAGATAAAAATTATATTTAACTTAGGGGGGTGTTAGTGTTAGGGTTAGACTTAGCTTTAGGGGTTAATCCATTTATTAGAATAGCGGTGAGCTCCGATCGGAAGTTTAGGGGTTAATAATTGAAGGTAGGTGTCGGCGATGTTAGGGAGGGCAGATTAGGGGTTAATACTATTTATGATAGGGTTAGTGAGGCGGATTAGGGGTTAATAACTTTATTATAGTAGCGCTCAGGTCCGCTCGGCAGATTAGGGGTTAATAAGTGTAGGTAGGTGTCGGCGACGTTGTGGGGGGCAGATTAGGGGTTAATAAATATAACATAGGGGTCGGCGATGTTAGGGCAGCAGATTAGGGGTACATAGGGATAACGTAGGTGGCGGCGTTTTACGGAGCGGCAGATTAGGGGTTAAAAGTGTAATGCAGGGGTCAGCGATAGCGTGGGCGGCAGATTAGGGGTTAATAAGTGTAAGGCTAGGGGTGTTTAGACTCGGGGTACATGTTAGAGTGTTAGGTGCAGACGTAGGAAGTGTTTCCCCATAGGAAACAATGGGGCTGCGTTAGGAGCTGAACGCTGCTTTTTTGCAGGTGTTAGGTTTTTTTTCAGCTCAAACAGCACCATTGTTTCCTATGGGAGAATCGTGCACGAGCACGTTTTTGATGCCGGCCGCGTCCGTAAGCAGCTCTGGTATCGAGAGTTGCATTTGCGGTAAAAATGCTCTACGCTCCTTTTTTGGAGCCTAACGCAGCATTTGTTTGAACTCTCGATACCAGAGTTAAATTTATGGTGCGGCCAGAAAAAAACCCGCGGAGCGTTAACAGCCCTTTTACCGCCGAACTCTAAATCTAGGCCATAGAATTTAATTCCCTCCCTACTTTATCAATAAAACACAAACACCGCAGAAATGTAAAAATAGCCTTGGTCCCAAACAATCAGAAAATGGAAAAGTGCTGTGGTCCTTAAGGGGTTAAACAATATCTCAGATGTATTTTTAAAGAGATTTTGACATATAAATCTCGAGATATCTAGACATATACTGTATATATTTATATACATATCTCTCAATAAATAGATATATCAGTCCAAAAATAATTACATATATTGATAAATATTTATTTAGTATTAAATATAACAGATTCCGTTGCGAAAACATTTTCGCAATATGAAATATTCGCATTTTCATGTACACTTTTCGAGGAGAATACGTCATGGGCTTTGCGCAACATATTAGAGTTTTTGTGAGTTTTTTTTCTATTTGTCTTTTCCATTGACGGCTTAACGCACGCACAAAATAAGTTATTTCTCAACTAAAAGTTTCTGTTAAACCTATTTTATCACTTGTTATATCAGATTCTATTCTTAGTGCACCCTGCGCTGTTGAACCCAATTTGTACTCTAGCTTTATATAGGAAATTAGTTATTATTGCATCTATTTATATTAGGTTTCCTACCTACTTACCAATAAAAAAGAAATTTGTATTAGAAGTTGAATTAACTTTGCATAACACTGAGTATAATAAAGTTCAAAGCAAAAAATTCATTTTTTTTCCACTTGATTATGACGACCATTGTTTTTATTATAAATACTGTTATTAATATTAGTATTTTTTCATCAGAAAGAGCCGCCAAATACCGTACAGTGGTTTGGATTCTTAGTTTTGAAATCTGTAGGAATGAAACCTCATTTAAATGGTTACAATTATATACTGTACACAGCTGTAGAGAGATTAAATTGAAAATACTAGATAAGAAAAATATAATTAAGATTCACATCTTAAATTATTATTCTTACCTACTGCTGAAATATAGTGAACCTCCCAAGTGATATCCTGGTCTTTCAAAGAACTTTTTTCTCTTTGAAGTTTGCAAGGAACCACACAATTATGGTCAAATCGGCTGCTTATTTTTCAGGCAATAACACACTTTAGCTGAATACAGAGACTGACAAGAAGAGGTTGAAGGTCGGGTATTGCCTACAACGGAGATAGTTTAACCATGGGACATACTAGTAGAATCTTGTCAAAATGTTTTTTTTATGGTAAAAACTGTCCCATGTTACCAATGATCTTAGATATAATTAAATCTGGAGTTTTCACCCAATCGTATAAATGAGCTCTTTAGAATTGTGCTTATTCAGTCCTAGGATTGGCAACTTTTTTTTTTAAAGTCGCTCCTGGAGGACACGAAGTTGACGAAGGGAGCTTTGACCGGAGGAGGAAAGAGGCCCCCTCTCTCTCTACTCCTCTCGGTGGTTGCAGGCAGGGCTGAAAGGAGGGGCATAGGGGGAGGTTTTAAAGCAGCAAGCAGAGCGGGAAAACCAGCACAAACAAGTTGTTAGGAGCAGGGGAACATCTTGGTGCTGTTCTCCCGCTCTGCCTGCGTCATGGCGGACATAGAAAAGTTGTTCTTGCAGCTGAAGGAGGCTGCGGCTGAGAGGGGCCCTGAGTGGCTTGAGGGACAAGTCCGGTCCCTGTTGGGCACTCCTGTGACCGTGCCGGGTGGTAGCAGACAGAGGTCTGGGCAGATTTCGAAGCCTCCGCTGAGGCTCAGCCCTGAAGTGAGGGGAAAGCAGGGAGGGGAAAGCAGGGAGGCGTAAGGAAGGCGGCATCCGGGGTTCATAGGAGGCAAGTGAGCAGTCCGGTGTCGGCTTGTGAGGCGGTGCAGTCCAGGCCCGCGGCGGTGATGACATCACCGGCTGAGAGGAGCAGCGGGGATCCGGAGCAGAGGCCTAAGGCGGTGACGGCCGCAAGATGCGGTACTGGGTCAAGGGGGGTGGTTCACGGCCGGGAGAGGCCTGCTGTGGGGCCAGGTTCAGTGGGATTGTTGTCAGGCGGGCGGGGGGCTAGTGGGGCCCAGGTTGTGCATGTGGGTGTGAGTGATGTTATGAGTGTGGGGGGGGGTTCTGCCCCTGTGCAGCAGTCTGGGGGAGGTTATCCTGGGCCTAGCACTGGTCCTTCAAGTGTATGTGGTAGTAGGGAGATTGTTGTCCAGGCTGAGGTACATAGGGATTTGTCTGACGGTAGCTGTCCCACTTTAATTGATCTGGACTATGGGTCTTGTGAGGAGGCTGATTATTTTGGGCTTGATTCTGGGGGATGTTTGCCTATTCCTTGATTCTTCAGATGAGGATTTTGTCCCCCCATCCCCGGGTGCCAGTGGAAAACCTGTTAGCAGATTTGGTGGGATTGATAGTAGGCCGGCGGTGGGTGGCGGGGCCCCTGGTGTGTCATTTCCTCCCGGTGCGGGTTGTGTGGATGATGTGGGTGTCTCAGATGTGAGTTTTTCTATTTCAGATTCAGGCAATACAAGGCAACGGCCTGGCCCGCGGCCAGGCCCGTCTGCAGCGGCGGATTCTAGGGACGGCCTGGAGGAGGACTTCTTTGGCCTGCACGGCTCTTGGACGGATTCCATTCGCATAGAGCCTGATGACGGCGGGCAGCAGGATACGCTGCCCATTGCAGAAGTTGAGGTGAGAGACGGGACTGATGGGGTGGGGTTAGTCGGGCCTGTGGGTAGACCCAGGGTGGACATGGGCTACATTCGGGGTGGGGGGGGAGGGAACAGACGGCCGGGTGCCTTGGCAGGCCGAAGGGGTGTTTCTAGGGGAGGGGCTAAACGACGGCCAGTGGTAGAGGCTGCATGGCGAAAGGGGTTGGGCCCCTAAGAGAGGAAGGGGGGCAAACACGGCTAGGGGTGCCTTCCAGCCACAGGGAAGGAGGGGAGGGAGGGGGGTTTTGTCAAATAATTTGTGTTCACGTGATGCTGTTTTCCCAGAACCTACACGGCAGCCGGACCAACCTGCATGGACGGCTGCTATAGTACAAGAGAGGACGGAGCCGCGCAAAGGCGGGCTCCGGGGTGCGGTGGTTGAACCTTCTGGATCGCAGGCGGTGGACAATTCTGCAGGTGAGGCTAGGATTGTAACTGTGGGGGGTGATGTTGTGGGGAGTGGTAATGATTCGGTGGCTGTGAGGGTTGTTGCGGGTTTACGGGATTTGTTGTTGCAGTTGGAGGGGTCTGCCCCTCCACGTGAGATTGCGGTTGAGAGGTCTTGGGTTCCATCTCCGTCGGCATCGGGTCCTCTAGTGTCGGGGAGGGTTGAAGCGCCTGCTGTGGTGGGCACACTTGCCCATGCTGGTGGGGGTCCTGGGCCTTGGATCTTCGGTGGTTGCTACCCCCGCAGCGGTAAAAACGGTGGAGGGGTCTGAATTGCGAGTGGCGGACACAGCGATGTCCCGCTCTTGCCTTTGCTCCATCGGGCCGCTGGGGATGCATCTGTCTTCGGAAGTCAGGGATAGGATATGTAAGAGGGAATTTATTGAACTGTTTTCCCTCTTTCCCCTTGAGCAATCCTTCGAGATTCCGGAGTATTCCAAAAAGGATGTGGCCAAGAAAGAGGAAGAGGAATGGAAAAAACGTTATAGGAAGCTACCTAAAACGTTTTCTAACTGGTTCCAATCCTTTGTGATTTATGCCAGTGTCTTTGCAAATAAATTTCCGGATCAAGGTGGTTCCTTGTTCTGCTAGCTAGATGAAATTGCGGTGGCGCAGCGGACATATGGAGGTATGGCTTGGTGGTCGTATGACGAGCACTTTTGTCAGCGGCTGTCGGTCAAACCCGATATGAGGTGGGACGATCGGGACATGGGGTTGTGGCTAAAAATAATGACACCTTTGAGAGCATCTCAGTCCTTTCGGTCGGGAGCCGGTGGCTCCTCCGCCGGTGGCTCCTCCGCCGGAGGGTCCCCGCTATCATTTAGAAAAGGGTGTTGCTTCGCGTTTAATGAAAAGTCCTGTAAGTGGGGCGCCACGTGTAAGTTCAAGCATGAATGCTCAGGGTGTGGGGGAGCCCACCCCTATTCGAGATGTTTTCGGAAGGGAAAGGCGGGTGGAACAGGAGATTCGGCCCCGGTGAGGCTAGACGCGATGGAGCGGTGGATCGTTCTGTACGCTAGGCGAAAGGGCTGTCGTGAGTCGGCGGCAGTGTTGTACCACGGTTTCCAGTTTGGTTTTATCATTCCGTCACAAGGGGGCAGTAGGGTTTTCAGGGGTAACCTGAAGTCTGCAAGATTGCGGCCGGAGGTGGTACGGGAAAAATTGCTTAAGGAAGTGTCCTTGGGGCGTATGGCCGGTCCATTTGATTATCCGCCCATTGGTGATTTGAGAATATCTCCGCTGGGGGTGGTTCCCAAAAGGGAACCTGGTAAATTCTGGCTAATTCATCATCTCTCCTTCCCCAAAAGGGGTTCGGTGAATGATGGGATCCCTCAGGAACTGTCATCGGTGAAATATGCCTCGTTTGACCAGGCGGTGGAGTTGGTGAGGGAGGCGGGGGCTGCTGCCTTGTTGGCAAAAATTGATATTGAGGTGGCATTCCGGTTGTTGCCGGTTCACCCGTCCTCGCATCGTTTGTTGGGTTGTTGTGTGGAAGGCTCTTATTATGTTGATTTGTTTGCCCATGGGCTGCTCTATTTCTTGTTCGTTGTTTGAGCAGTTTAGTTCGTTTTTGGAATGGATGGTTTCTGCGAGGTCGGGTCTGTCGTCATTGGTACATTACCTGGACGATTTCTTGTTTCGGCCCGGCTGGGTCAGAGGTTTGCGGGCGGCTGCGTGATGTTTGTTGCCAGGTGGCGTCGGAATTCGGTGTGCCAATCGCCAGTGAAAAATCGGAAGGGCCGGTGTCGACCCTGGATTTCCTGGGCATTACAATTGACTCCATAAAAATGGAGTGCAGATTACCCGGTGAGAAAGTGAGAGACTTGTTGGGAGTTGTGGACAGATGTTTATTGGTAAAGAAGATCACGCTGCGTGATCTCCAGTCTTTGATTGGAAAGTTCAATTTTGCATGCAGGATCATCCCTATGGGGAGGGTTTTCTGCAGACAGTTGTCATTGGCGACGGCTGGTATCGTTAAGCCGCACCATTTTGTGCGTTTGTCGAGGGAGCTGAAAGATGACTTGAGGGTGTGGCGGTGTTTCTTGTTGGGTTTCAATGGCTCAGCATTGATTCAGGAGCCTAGGGTGTCGAATGAGGAATTGAGGCTGGTGACGGATTCAGCTGGTAGTTGCGGTTTCGGAGCTTACTTTATGGGCCATTGGTGTGCGGCTGGCTGGCCGGATGAATGGCTGTCAAGTGACTTAGTGAAGAATTTGGTCTTCCTGGAGCTCTTCCCAATTGTGGTGTCGTCGTATGTTTGGGAGGTTGAATTGAGTAATAGGTCAGTGGTATTCTCGACTGACAATATGGGGGTTGTTTATGCGTTAAACACCTTAACGGCCTCATCATTGCCGGTGTTGCATTTGCTGCGTCTGTTGGTTTTGAAGTGTTTGCGGATGAACGTGTGCATTAAGGCAAAACATATACCAGGTGTTGATAATCCTATAGCCGATTCCCTCTCTCGCTTTCAGTGGCGGAGGTTCCGGGAGTTGGCCCCTCTGGCGGACGCGACTGGTTGCCAGTGTCCAGTTTTTCTATGGAGGCTCGGGACAGAAGATTGGCTGGATTGGTGAAGGCATCACTTGCTCCAGGTACTTGGGCTTCCTACTCCAGAGTGTGGTGGGATTGGGAGTCCAGGCTGAGGGTTAAGAATATTTGGGAGCAGGGTTCTGATCTTACTGGTTCCTTGTTAGACTGGATGTGGGAATGGGGGGCCCAAGGATTGTCGCCTTCGGCTATGGATAGACATATGGCGGCTTTGTCCTTTCGTTTTAGGCTGCTTGATCTGCATGATGCTACCAAGGTCTTTTGCGTGAGGAGGGTTCTGAGAGGTTTAAAAAAGGTGTCGGTTGGCCGGTCTCCGGATGGAAGATGGCCAATCACTTTTTCATTGTTGGAAAGGTTGTTTTATGTTCTTGAGGTTGTGTGTAAGTCGGTTTTTGAAACATGTTTGTTCAGGGCGGCTTATGTTCTGGCCTTTTTCGGGGCTTTTAGAGTCTCTGAATTAGTTAGCAGGAACCAAAAGGTGATGGGGGGCTTGGGTGTTTTGGACGTGATTGTATTTGACTCTAGGGTGGAGATATTTTTGAGGAGAAGTAAGACGGACCAGATGGGGAAGGGTAGGACAATTGTCCTTTTTCCTAGTGGTTCAGTGGTTTGTCCTTGGCGTTGTGTTCAAGAGTACTTGGGGGTTAGGCCGGAAATTGGAGGTTCATTGTTAGTTCATCTAGACGGGAGGCCGCTGTCACATTTCCAGTTCAAGGCGGTGCTAAAGAAAGCCTTGGGCCGGTTGGGAATTAATCCGGCGGATTTTGGTACCCACTCTTTTCGGATTGGGGCCGCGACGGAAGCATCCATGAGGGGGCTTTCCGAAGCGGAAGTTAAGGGGATTGGTAGGTGGGGCTCGGGTCGTTTTCGGTTATATGTTCGCCCGGATTTGGGTGTTTAAGGTGTTTTTTGTCTTGAAGTTAATTTATTTTCTATATTTTAGGTGTGGAGCATTTGTGGTTGGTCGGCCACTCTTTTATTTATTGGGCTCGGAGGGCTGCCTCGGCAAAGGTGGATGGATTACAGCTGGGTATTGCCAGATCTCGTTGTGAAGTCAAGTGGTTTGGTGTGAGGGGTCTCAGATGGGACGGATTACTGCCTATGGTGTTGGATTATTGCAGGCGTTTTCGGCCGCCAACTGTGTTGTTAATCCATGCTGGTGGGAATGATCTGGGTTTCTTGCCGCAGAGAGAGTTGTTGAGACAGATGAAACGGGATGTTGGTAGGCTGAGGAGCTTGTTTCCTTCCTTGACCATTATATGGTCTGACATTTTGCCAAGAATGGTGTGGAGGGCGGCCTGGGACCCTGTACGTCTGCATAGGAGCAGACGAAAAGTGAATAAGATCATGGGTGCTTTTGTGCGGAGGCTTGGTGGTTCGGTGGTTCATCATTCAGACTTGGCGGAGGTTGGTGAAGGAGAATTCTATTTGGCCGATGGGGTTCATTTGAATGATTTCGGGCTGCAGGTTTTTATACTCAATTTCAAGGAGGCGTTGTGTGCGGTTGGTGGTTTGGCGGGACTGGGCTGAGGTGTCAGGCCAGTCGGTGGCGGGGGTGCTAGCCCAAAAATTTACAGACAAATTATGGCCATTGGATGGTGTGGTGGAAGTTTGTATTCCCATTGGGGAATTAGAAGTGGGGTTTCTAAGGGCAAGGGGTTCCTTAGAAACTTGGATGTGGATGTTCGCTGATGGGCCCAACCAATTTTGCACGGTTGGGTCCATTAAACAAAAGATTTACGGCCATAGTTAAATTAGAAAATAACAGGGTCTAGCACCGCTGGTGGTTTTGAGATGTACTATATACAATTGTTTGCACTCTTATTTGATTAAGTTATTAAAAGTTTTACTAAGTTATTTATTGTTAATAAAAGGGCTGCGGCCAAATTTTGCACCAAAGCTAAGTCTGTTGTCTGTTATTTATAATGGTTGTTATTTGAAATTGTAATATTTAATATGTGGTGTTTAAGGGCCGGAGATTTGACGACATAAAAGGTCAAGTCGCTCCTGGAGGACACGAAGTTGACGAAGGGAGCTTTGACCGGAGGAGGAAAGAGGCCCCCTCTCTCTCTACTCCTCTCGGTGGTTGCAGGCAGGGCTGAAAGGAGGGGCATAGGGGGAGGTTTTAAAGCAGCAAGCAGAGTGGGAAAACCAGCACAAACAAGTTGTTAGGAGCAGGGGAACATCTCCCTCCCACCCGTCCCTGTTTTTGTTTGGATCTGTGTTGTGTTTTTTCTTATTTACAGGTTTTTTCTGTCGCAGTCGGAAGGCGGGGGTGCTAGCCCAAAAAATTACAGACAAATTATGGCCATTGGATGGTGTGGTGGAAGTTTGTATTCCCATTGGGGAATTAGAAGTGGGGTTTCTAAGGGCAAGGTGTTCCTTAGAAACTTGGATGTGGATGTTCGCTGACGGGCCCAACCAATTTTGCACGGTTGGGTCCATAAAACAAAAGATTTACGGCCATAGTTAAATTAGAAAATAACAGGGTCTAGCACCGCTGGTGGTTTTGAGATGTACTATGTACAATTGTTTGCACTCTTATTTGATTAAGTTATTAAAAGTTTTACTAAGTTATTTATTGTTAATAAAAGGGCTGCGGCCAAATTTTGCACCAAAGCTAAGTCTGTTGTCTGTTATTTATAATGGTTGTTATTTGAAATTGTAATATTTAATATGTGGTGTTTAAGGGCCGGAGATTTGACGACATAAAAGGTCAAGAAAATAAGGGAGACTAAGAAGTCAAAAGATTTTGCACAGGAAATTAACAAATTATACAAGTTGTAAAAAATAAGGGAGAAAATGCTATAAGAACAGATACATAAAATAGTGCAAATAAGGGAGATCCCTGTAAATAAGGGAGGGTTGGCAACCTTTTAAATCAGTCCTAAATATTCAGATTGTAAAGAGACTTGAAATATTTTGATCAAATCAGAGTCTTGCACAACCACTTTCTTCTTTTAAAAATATAAACCTATGTATATTTACAAAGATATAAATAATAGAAACATTTATTTCAATGTCCATGCAAGGAGGTTTATTTATTTATATTTCAACAGAGTGATACTGTTTTCCTGAAATCTAAGAATTTGTCTACATTATTGCTTAGACACACATATAATACAAAAAGGAAATGGTATTGATTATATCCTTCTTATTCTTGGGATTTTTCTTCTTTAGAAATGAATTTATTCAACGCCTGCCGATATGTGTTTACTGAAGTGTGCTATAATCTTTCACACATATGTATAGAATGTATAGAGAGGATGAAGTGACTTGATATCAAACTATAATGGAGGAAATGATTATTTGGATTTTGTAAAACATTTGTGCAGAAGGTCTGAAGAAAAACCAGATTTTTAGAATATCCTCCTAGAGTGAGAAGATCTTAGTGCCTATGCTACTGTCTATAACCAACAACTTTTAAATTATGGGAAAGGAAAAGTAAGATTAAAATCCCCCACTACGCATAAAATGTACAAAAAATAACTCATTGTGTGTGTAGTCCATTAACAAATCTAGACCAGTCAAAAGATTTGTGTTTCCCACAGAAAACCTCTAGCTACATTGTTTCCAATGCAGCAAAGGATTCTGGGTAAGATATGCAAATGAGGTTCACAATCCCTCATATTTTAATTTTAATCTGCTTTTAAGCCATAGCATCACTGTATATACATCTTTTAAGATTAGCCAGGGGTAGTACAGCAATTCATGTATTTGTGGGTGTAGGGTCTGAATTGCTGCTCGGTAAAGCTGTTTTACCAGTCTAGATTTATTGTTCACAAACAGTTATTTTCTGTACATTTTGTGTTTAGTGGAATATTTTAATCTTACTTTCTGCCTCCCCATAATTTTAAAGTTGTTTTTTATCGCTAGGAAATCAGCAGCAAATACCACAAAGCAACTGTCCTGGAATGGTTCTGAATTGCTGTACTAACCCTGGCTAAGCGTAAAAGCTGTGTATATAGCCTATGGGGCCTATTTATTATGTGTCTGTCCGACATGATCCGATCAGCGGATCATGTCCGACAGACATCGCTGAATGTGGAAAGCAATACGCTCTCCGCATTCAGCATTGCACCAGCAGCTCTTGTGAACTGCTGGTGCAATGCTGCCCCCTGCAGATTTGCGGCCAATTGGCCACTAGCAGGGGGTGTCAATCAACCCGATCATATTCGATCGCTTTGAATTGTGGCAATGTCTGTCTGCCTCCTCAGAGCAGGCGGACAGGTTATGGAGCAGCGGTTTTTAGACCACTGCTTCATAACTGGTGTTTCTGGTGAGCCTGAAGACTCGCCAGAAACACAGGGCTTCAAGCTCCATACGGAGCTTGATAAATGGGCCCCTAAGGCTTAAAGAGAAATCTGCCTAAAAGCAGAGTAAAGGGTGAGGCATTGTGAATTTAATTGGCCTACCTTACACAGAATCCTCTGCTGCATTGGAAACAATGTATCTAGATGTCTTATTTGGGGGGAAAAGTATTTTGACTTGCCTACATTTGTTAATGGCCTACGAAATGAGTTATTTTCTCTCTCTCTCTCTCTCTCTCTCTCTCTCTATAATAGCTGTATATATGAAGGGCACTCACAGGACTTATAGAACAAGTAAAAGAATATGAGCTTTATTTTCCAAAAGTAGTATTAATTCAAGCAATGTCAACGTTTTGGCCCATTCAAAGGCCTTCTTCAAGACATATTTTTATCGGCGTTAGTGCACATAGCACAGTTAAATATCAATGGTTCCCAGAGCCCGTTTCTAGGCTCTTGGAGCCATTGAAGTTTAACTGTGCTATGTGCACTAACGCAGATAAAAAATTGTCTTGAAGAAGGCCTTTTAATGGGCCGAAACGTTGACATTGCTTGAATTAATACTACTTTTGGAAAATAAAGATCATATTCTTTTACTTGTTCTATAAGTCCTGTGAGTGCCCTTCATATATACAGCTATCTTATTCATCATTCTGAGGATTGCACCCAGGCTATTACTACACAAGAGTGGAAGGAGTGCTAGGCTACCGGCTATTATATATTTTATTTATATATATATATATATATATATATATATATATATATATATATATATATATATATATATATATATATTCCTTAGCCAGCACGTCCCATATCGTTACAATATAATAAATCAGAGGTTAAACACATGAGGGACTATTGAGACCACAGCAAAAGCAAGAACTGAGAATGCACAAATGTTATACAAAATATATACACATTTATTTACTACCTTAGTCATAAAAATATGTATATACCGGTTACCCTTAAAAATATTAAAAATACAAATCCATGGCCATGGCAGAGAGAAACTTAAATAGAACGTCTATAATATGCATATACTCATCATTAATATGAATCGTATCAATATAAAGCACAGATAGTGTACAATTAGGCATCTAAGACACAAATACTCTGTTGCAACACAGACATACACTGTGTGCAGAATTATTAGGCAAATGAGTATTTTGACCACATCATCCTCTTTATGCATGTTGTCTTACTCCAAGCTGTATAGGCTCGAAAGCCTACTACCAATTAAGCATATTAGGTGATGTGCATCTCTGTAATGAGAAGGGGTGTGGTCTAATGACATCAACACCCTATATCAGGTGTGCATAATTATTAGGCAACTTCCTTTCCTTTGACAAAATGGGTCAAAAGAAGGACTTGACAGGCTCAGAAAAGTCAAAAATAGTGAGATATCTTGCAGAGGGATGCAGCACTCTTAAAATTGTAAAGCTTCTGAAGCGTGATTATCGAACAATCAAGCGTTTCATTCAAAATAGTCAACAGGGTCGCAAGAAGCGTGTGGAAAAACCAAGGCGCAAAATAACTGCCCATGAACTGAGAAAAGTCAAGCGTGCAGCTGCCAAGATGCCACTTGCCACCAGTTTGGCCATATTTCAGAGCTGCAACATCACTGGAGTGCCCAAAAGCACAAGGTGTGCAATACTCAGAGACATGGCCAAGGTAAGAAAGGCTGAAAGACGACCACCACTGAACAAGACACACAAGCTGAAACGTCAAGACTGGGCCAAGAAATATCTCAAGACTGATTTTTCTAAGGTTTTATGGACTGATGAAATGAGAGTGAGTCTTGATGGGCCAGATGGATGGGCCCGTGGCTGGATTGGTAAAGGGCAGAGAGCTCCAGTCCGACTCAGACGCCAGCAAGGTGGAGGTGGAGTACTGGTTTGGGCTGGTATCCTCAAAGATGAGCTTGTGGGGCCTTTTCGGGTTGAGGATGGAGTCAAGCTCAACTCCCAGTCCTACTGCCAGTTTCTGGAAGACACCTTCTTCAAGCAGTGGTACAGGAAGAAGTCTGCATCCTTCAAGAAAAACATGATTTTCATGCAGGACAATGCTCCATCACACGCGTCCAAGTACTCCACAGCGTGGCTGGCAAGAAAGGGTATAAAAGAAGAAAATCTAATGACATGGCCTCCTTGTTCACCTGATCTGAACCCCATTGAGAACCTGTGGTCCATCATCAAATGTGAGATTTACAAGGAGGGAAAACAGTACACCTCTCTGAACAGTGTCTGGGAGGCTGTGGTTGCTGCTGCACGCAATGTTGATGGTGAACTGATCAAAACACTGACAGAATCCATGGATGGCAGGCTTTTGAGTGTCCTTGCAAAGAAAGGTGGCTATATTGTCACTGATTTGTTTTTGTTTTGTTTTTGAATGTCAGAAATGTATATTTGTGAATGTTGAGAAGTTATATTGGTTTCACTGGTAAAAATAAATAATTGAAATGGGTATATATTTGTTTTTTGTTAAGTTGCCTAATAATTATGAACAGTAATAGTCACCTGCACACACAGATATCCCCCTAAAATAGCTATAACTAAAAACAAACTAAAAACTACTTCCAAAACTATTCAGCTTTGATATTAATGAGTTTTTTGGGTTCATTGAGAACATGGTTGTTGTTCAATAATAAAATGAATCCTCAAAAATACAACTTGCCTAATAATTCTACACTCCCTGTAGGTCATAAGGTAATACGTAAGGTATGGATACTCAATTCCAAATAGCAAGCATGCATGTCCAATACAGACAATTAAGTGAGTGCAGTTCCGTAATATTCAACAGTAAGTTCTTCGTACACATTTGAATAGAGCAAAGCAAACAGTAAGCTCTTACAATAATGCAGTTAGTTGCAGGTTAATAACTTATTGTAGTAAGCAGTTCATGCAAGTTATGTGGCAGCAAAGGTTAGCGGAATATCAGTCCCATTTTATGGTCACATGCAAAGGGAAGGCAATACACTTGGCACATTTAAGGGAACTCCTACTGAGAGCTATACTCTCGCCCAAGGGTCCCTTTACAGATCTCACCACTTCCCAAAGGCTTTTATTCCATCGTATTTTGTCCGCATGCTGTTAAAAGTCACAATCCTGATGGTAACCTTAAGGGATACATTTGGATCATACTCTCTTAAAGGAACACTATCCTGTTGATCTAGACACTTTTGGACATATAACATTAATACTCCTTTTGCTTACTGCTTTTTTGACATTGATTGTGTCAGATTCTACCTGGGGACACCTAGGGGGACTGTAATATATATATTTTTGAAATTATTATTTTTTTCTTTTGGATGTATTTATTGAATGAGGAGAGAGTTGGATTTCTTTTACTATGATATTCATATATGCTTTTTGCGGAATTAAAATGTGATTTTGAAAGCATTAGTTTGGAGTGCTGAGAATTGTTAATGCTGTGCAATATGTATAATATTACTGTAAAATATACTGTATAATATGAGCCCAAGAGTAGGAGCTCTATTGATTTAACTTGTGTGGTGTAAGCATTCAATAGCACTAACATTGTTGTGCTCCACTTGTAATCTAACCCAATATAGGGGGGTGAGAGAATAAATGAATGTGCCATTAATGTTATGTATGGATCATGCATTTGATGATACTGGAGACACAGGAGGAATACTACTGATCTGATAAGTGGTGGTCTAATAATAGTGATAGGTCACAGCTGGTGCTGGGTGATTCTTCTCTTAAAATAAAATCACATGACAAAATATTTTTTCATGCAACAAAATATGTTTAAACAGACCTTTTATGTTAAAATAGTTGTTTTAATTTACAAAGGTGAGCAGCAATGCATAGATTATATTCAGTAGCTAATTTGACAAGTCACAAATGCATCCCTGATACCTGCAATGTCCAAAGCATCCAACTTGTCTTGTTTCAAAAAGTTTTTTTTGTAGAGCACTGCAAGTGCATCAGTTTATTCCTTCCATATTCATCCTATTTAGAAAATGGCAATTAATTATATCCAATTTGTAAAAAAATCTGTGATGTCCTCTGTTGCTCAATCTCTTGCGGGACCTGTATTCAATAGTTTGGGTGTAAATTCAGTTTCACTGCATGCATTTTAATTCATTGCTGCTAAGGGAATTCAGAAGAATACAGAGTTGTGTGCTATTCATTCAACAATACACAAATGAACTGTACTGTTGCAAACATGACTTTCAAACTCTACTTTATCAGCACTGTCTATATGATATTACGAAGAGTACATTGCTATTTTTATCTCTAAGATACAAACTGAACGATCAAACCTAAGAAATAAGATTGCCTGGTGTCCATTATTTAAATGGATGCTCCAGTATTTAAATGCCTGTCTAGTAAAAAGGTAGAAAAGAGACTTAGCAGATTGGGTTAGATCCAGGGTCCACTATGGTCAAATGACTGACAAGTGATGCAAACATTGGGTCTTATGTGAGGTCACATGAGGGCATTTGTCTGATAGGGGTTACTTGGCAATTAGCTGTATCTGAGGTCTAATGCAGGTGTATAACTGACAGGGGCTGTGGGCTATGCGGTCTGATCTGAGGTCCTATGTGGGCAAAAAGGTAAAACTCGAGCTGCCATAGAATTTGATATAGATCTGATTATGACTGCTACTACCTATTACTTTCCCAGGATCATCCACTGCCTGTCTAGTGTTTTTGGAAAATAGCTGGTAACCCCAATTAAAGCTAAAACAGCTACATATAAACTAATCTTATTTAAATATTGAGGTAATGAAACATTAAAATGTTTATTCTTTTGTTAAAAATTTGTATAGGAAGAAATTTTTCTTCACAGGTGATATACTCTATTTATCTAATGGTGTTTCTATTAAATATATATAAATCATTTGATAAAGTTTTATAAAGGATTGCGATTGACCCCTATAATTTATAGACTCTAAACTGTAGAGCAACGCACAAATTTCACCACAGACACAGTCATTTAGAACTTTTCAACTTGTTTACAGCACGGCTCAGTTTTTATTTAATTAAATGTTTAATATGGTTTATGCAGTCAATGCTTTCCAGAGCAAGAGCACAGAAAATTAAAACTCAGTTGCCATAAATATTGTGAAGCACGTCAAGGGAACTGAGCTTTCAACATGTCAAGAAGAACAGCGCACAGGTGCTATATGATGCTAGCATTTAATATCAGAATAAACTATCTTCTTGATAAAAAATGTGGCACTTGATATAGATAGGCTATGTGTGTGCATGCTATGTGTGTGTATAAATAAATAAAAAACATTATTTGAGGTCTATTTTTCACAATACAGTATTTCCATACATTTTCCATAAATTCCTCTATAATTATATGGAACATCAAAATACTTTTATTTTTATAATATTTTATTTCTATGTTACATGTGCAGGGACCTCAAACTGGGGATTTCCAAACTTTACATTTTTGTGCACTTTGACAGTCTATGAACAAAGGTTATAAATTATAGTAATCTAAGTAAAAGTTAAATTATACTACTACAAAAGTGACACAATCCTACATATAAAGAAAGACTCAGAGATCGTATGCATCATATGTTTGCAGATAAGGGATGAAAGAAATATTTTCTCCAATAGTATTACTAAGCTGCATTAATTTGCCATTTGGGTGAGTACCTTAAGTGTTGCATATGGGCATATGTTGGCAATTTGGTGTCTCAGCCAACTGCTGAAAACACAACTTCTGGTACAATAAAGACCCATTAAAATAGTTGCAAAATATCTCTGTACTTCTAACACAAATAACAGAACATAAGGAAAAATAATTTCCAACCAGATGTTTTTATATACATTCCTATTCCTTGATAAATAATACCAAACTACTGATTTGGCACCTGTGCTAAGGTGAGAATATTCTTAAATGGACACTGAACCCAATTTTTTTTCTTTTGTGATTCAGACAGAGCATGCAATTTTAAGCAACTTTCTAATTTACTCCTATTATCAAATTTTCTTCGTTCAATTTGAAAAAGAAGGCATCTAAGCTTTTTTTTTTGTTCAGACTCTGGACAGCATGTTTTTATTGGTGGATGAATTTATCCACCAATCAGCAAGGACAACCCAGGTTGTTCACCAAAAATGGGCCAGCATCTAAACTTACATTCCTGCATTTCAAATAAAGATACCAGGAGAATAAAGAAAATTTGATAATAGGAGTATATTAGAAAGTTGCTTAAAATTTCATGCTCTATCTGAATCACGAAAGAAAAAATTTGGGTTCAGTGTCCCTTTAAAGGAACATTAAACTCAACATTAAAACTCCCTGTAAAATTAAAAGAAAATAAAACAGCATTGGAATATTCATTCATTATTTATTTTCTCTGCTCTTGCTGTAAAATACTTCTGAAAATTGTGCTTGTTATACTCGCTCCAAAGAGTGCCTCTCTCATACTTAAGTATCTGCAATATTCTTCACGGTGATCGGTTAGCTTAGAGCCCAAGCTCATTTTCATCAGTCTCTAACTGACAATAGCAAAGGAAGACTTCACTTGTCTTTTCAAAAACCAAACTGTTACTGATTTGCTGAACTGTTCAAACTTTGCTAACAAAATTACAACATTAAATGATTTTAAAAGATTCCATAGTCTAATGCAGTGCCTGCTAGCTGATATATACAGCCTAGATAACAAGTGGAGCTCAAAATTATTAGCACTATTATTGTGCATTAAATCCCTCTTATTTTACTGGGGGGGGGGGCACAGTTGGATATCGCTCAAGCACTAAGCTGACGGCACACAAGTACTGGAATTCCTCTAGTAGTTCTGTGCTATAGTAGTATTAATAATGGTTTACTTCCATTCTTAAAACCCTACATTTTACAGAAGTATTTTGTATTGCACTCAAGCACAACATCTAAAGGAACAGTAGGAAAAACTAATTAGGTCTTCATTTAACAAATGGCGGATGGACGAGGTTTGCTCTCACGAACCTCATCCACCCAGCCTCATGGCGAGCGGGCAGCAGTGCGCTGCCCACATTTAACATTGTACAATCTGCTGATTGTGCAATGCTGCCCCTGCTTGCACATGATTTGGCAGATAGAGATGATTGCAATCCGACAGGTTAAGTAGCAGCACTCTTTAGACTGCTGCTACTTAACCCCTTAACGATCAAGAACGTACAGGGTACGTCCTACAAAAAAGGTCAGTTAATGACCAACGACGTACCCTGTACGTCCTTAGGGGTTTGAAGTGGTGGAAGCGATCCTGATCCAATTTCTAAAAAAAATCTGTGATGTCCTCTGTTGCTCAATCTCTTGCGGGACCTGTATTCAACAGTTTGGGTGTAAATTCAGTTTTACTGCATGCATTTCAATTAATTGCTGTTAAGGGAATTCAGAAGAATACAGAGTTGTGTGCTATTCATTCAACAATACACAAATGAACTGTACTGTTGCAAACATGACTTTCAAACTCTACTTTAACAGCACTGTCTATATGATATTACGAAGAGTACATTGTTATTTTTATCTCTAAGATAAAAACTGAATGCTCAAAAACATAAGAAATAAGATTGCCTGGTGTCCATTATTTAAATGGATGCTCCAGTATTTAAATGCCTGTCTAGTAAAAATATATTTAGGGGGGGAAAAAGTGACTTAGCAGATTGGGTTAGATCCAGGGTTCACTATGGTCAAATGAGTGACTGACAAGGGCTGCTAACATTGGGTCTTATGTGAGGTCACATGAGGGCATTTGTCTGATAGGGGTTACTGGGCAATTAGCTGTATCTGAGGTCTAATGCAGGTGTATAACTGACAGGGGCTGTGGGCTAGGCGGTCTGATCTGAGGTCCTATGTGGGCAAAAAAGTAAAACTCAAGCTGCCATAGGATTTGATATAGATCTGATTATGACTGCTACTACCTATTACTTTCCCAGGATCATCCACTGCCTGTCTAGTGTTTTTGGAAAATAGCTGGTAACCCTAATTAAAGATAAAACAGATACCTATAAACTAATCTTATTTGAATATTGAGGTAATGAAACATTAAAATGTTTATTCTTTTGTTAAAAATTTGTATAGGAAGATCTTTTTTCTTCACAGGTGATATACTCCATCAAATAATTTATATATATATATATATATATATTTTATAGAAACACCATTAGATAAATAAAGTTTTCTAAAGGATTGCGACTGACCCCTATAATTTATAGACTCTAATCTGTAGAACAACGCACAAATTTCACCACACAGTCATTTAGAACTTTTCAACTTGTTCTCCTGATCGCTTCCAGCCGCTTTCATGGTATTGCAGTGGCGTCTCGATAATGAGGCATCCTGCAATACCATTTTTTTACACATCGATGCAGAGAGAGCCACTCTGTGGCCCTCTCTGCACCGGCAGCGATGGTGCTGATAGTTGTTGGGAGCCTTAGCAGGGAGGCGGGTGGGAGGCCCATCGCTACTCAGCATCCGGTTCCTGTAAGTGCAATGTGCACGGCGGGTCCCGGGAGCATGCTGGGGGGCCTGCGGGGGGTGCGTGCGTGCGTGTGTGCACGCAGCAACTACTACCACCAATGTAGTAAGTGAATGGGAAGGAGGGAGAGGGGAAAAAAATAAAGATCAAAGGACAATTTGATCAAACTGGCAAACTGGGTACTGGCAGACAGCTGCCAGTACCCAAGATGGCGGCAAATAGGTAGCAGGGGAGGGTTAGAGAGCTGTTTGGGGGGGGGGGGAACCATCACAGCTGAATAGATATTTAAAAAACAAACAAAAAAAAAAGCCTTTTATTTTCGTACTGGCAGACTTTCTGCCAGTACTTAAGATGGCGGGGACAATTGTGGGGTGTGGGAGGGAAGAGAGCTGTTTGGGATGGATCAGGGGGTGGGATGTGTCAGGTGGGAGGCTGATCTCTCCACTAAAGCTAAAATTAACCCTGAAAGCTCCCAACAAGCTACCTAATTAACCCCTTCACTGCTGGGCATAATACAAGTGTGGTGCGCAGCGGCATTTATCGGCCTTCTAATTACCAAAAAGCAATGCCAAAGCCATATAAGTCTGTTATTTCTGGACAAAGGGAATCCCAGAGAAGCATTTACAACCATTTGTGCCATATTTGCACAAGCTGTTTGTAAATAATTTCAGTGGAAAACCTAAAGTTTGTGAAAAAGTGAACAATTTTTTTAATTTTATCGCATTTGGCGGTGAAATGGTGGCATGAAATATACCAAAATGGGCCTAGATCAATACTTTGGGTTGTCTACTACACTACACTAAAGCTAAAATGAACAGTCTGTGTGGAGACACAAGCGACAGAAGGCCAAGTGTAACACTGTGATGTGCTAAACAGATGAATAGAAGAGAATCACTGTACTCACACTTGTGGCATCACCAATATGCTGAGTAACACAGACTGGGATCTCTCAGTGACCCAGTTCACTGCTCCAACTGTTATGTGATCAAGCAGACTCACTCCTCTCAATCAGACTTGTGCTTGTAGTATAAAAATGGTAATTTATTAACACAAAATATAAAAACAATACTTAAAAATAGGGGTATACAATTGTCCCTAGAGACACTTGCTACTAGTTTCTCAGCTTAACTAGCTGTTTCCTCAGGCATATAAAAATCAAGGAGAGGAACAGCCCTGATAATTTACTACATCCCATTCTCCCAGATGAGAAGATGTATCTATGGGTTCACTTTAAGATCTTGATTAGATTAAGGACATTGTAACTTCGATCTTTATCAAGTTGGACTTTAATATAATATGTTAAGTAATATATCACTGTATGTGTATATCTCTATACCATTGACATCTATTGTGTTAGCACATTTTGCTTTTACTTTTGGTAGCTCATTATAGGCGCCCCTAGGGACCTTAGCTATATATTGGTACAAGTTTAGTACTTAAAGCTAAAATTAACCCTACAAGCCCCATAATTAACCCCTTCACTGCTGGGCATAATACACGTGTGGTGCGCAGCGGCATTTAGCGGCCTTCTAATTACCAAAAAGCAACTCCAAAGCCATATAAGTCTGCTATTTTTGAACAAAGGGGATCCCAGAGAAGTATTTACAATCATTTGTGCCATAATTGCACAAGCTGTTTGTAAATAATTTCAGTGAGAAAAATAAATTTTGAGAAAGTTTGTTTTTATTTGATCGCATTTGGCGGTAAAATGGTGGCATAAAATATACCAAAATGGGCAAAGATCTTCTAAAAAAAATATATATACACACATACACACACACGTCAAGGAATATTCAGGGATTCCTGAAAGATATCAGTGTTCCAATGTAACTAGCGCAATTTTTAAAAAAAATGGTTTGGAAATATCAAAGTGCTACTTGTATTTATTGCCCTATAACTTGCAAAAAAAGCAAAGAACATGTAAACATTGGGTATTTATAAACTCAGGACAAAATTTTGAAACTATTTAGTATGGTTGTTTTTTGGTGGTTGTAAATGTGTAACAGATTTTGGGGGTCAAAGTTATACAAAAAGTGTGTTTTTTTCTAATTTTTTCATCATATTTTATAAAAATGTTTATAGTAAATTATATGATATGATGAAAATAATGGTATATTATATTACTGCACTGAGGATGCTGCCTGTATCTGTGTGTCCTGCTCCCTCACCGGAGAGCACAGGGGACACCAGGTCGAGCTGCTGAATGAGGCTTCTGAGAAGAAGTAAAAGAAACTGAGAAATGTTCTGCAGAAATTGACCACAAAGAGAGAGGAGACTGAGAAATGAGTCCAGACTCTGCAGAAGCACAGGAGACGGGTGCAAGAGAAAGCAGCTGGTGTAACAGAGAGACTGACTGCCCTGATTAGATTACAACTGCTATTAGATTACACTAGCAGACTGATGTTTCACAGACAAAAAAAGTTTTTTTAAAAAAATTTACACTACTGTTACAAAAGATATGAGTGGTGGCACTAGTTGGCAAGTGGGCCTGGAACACGCTGGCAGGCAGGCAACTGCTATTAGATTACACTAGCATACTGATGTTTCACAGTCAAAAAAGTTTTTTTTTAAAAAAAAATGACACTACTGTTACAACAGATATGAGTGGTGGCACTTAGCAAGTGGGCCTGGCACATACGCTGGCAGGCAGGCAACTGCAATTAGATTACACTAGCAGACTGATGTTTCACAGTCAAAAAAGTTTTTTTTTTAACCCCTTAATGACCAGACCATTTTTCAACTTTCTTACCCTTAATGACAATGGCTATTTTTACATTTCTGCAGTGTTTGCGTTTAGCTGTAATTTTCCTCTTACTCGTTTACTGTACCCACACATATTATATACCGTTTTTCTTGTCATTAAATGGACTTTCTAAAGATACCATTATTTTCATCATATCTTATAATTTACTAAAAAAAATGATAAAATATGAGGAATATCAGTGTTCCAATGTAACTAGCGCTAATTTTTAAAAAAAATGGTTTGGAAATATCAAAGTGCTACTTGTATTTATTGCCCTATAACTTGCAAAAAAAGGAAAGAACATGTAAACATTGGGTATTTATAAACTCAGGACAAAATTTAGAAACTATTTAGTATGGTTGTTTTTTGGTGGTTGTAAATGTGTAACAGATTTTGGGGGTCAAAGTTATAAAAAAAGTGTGTTTTTTTCTATTTTTTCATCATATTTTATAAAAATGTTTATAGTAAATTATATGATATGATGAAAATAATGGTATCTTTCGAAATTCCGTTTAATGGTGAGAAAACGGTATATAATATGTGTGGGTACAGTAAATGAGTAAGAGGAAAATTACAGCTAAACACAAACAACGCAGAAATGTAAAAATAGCCCTGGTCCCAAACGGTAACAAAATGGAAAAGTGCTGTGGTTCTTAAGGGGTTAAAGTGATGGTAAATTCAAGCATATTACAAACACTAGGATTTTACCATCAATAAAATAAACATGACTCTCTCATTGTTTTGTAAAAACATCGTTACACTCACCCAAGTTGCTAGGAAAGCATATCTGTTTATTTTTGGTGATGGTAAATCCTAGCGTTTGTAATACGCTTGGGTTTACCATCAATTTAACTAGTTTTTCAGGCTCACTCTGAGTGAACCTGAAATGCTGGAGCTCCAGAGCTGCTATCGCAGCTTGGTAAATGGAGCCATAAATGTTCTGACAAAGCATGATATTTTAAACAACATTTCAATTACCTTTATTATTTTATTTGCTTTGTCTCTTTGTTAAAAAGCATACCTAGGTAGATTCAGGAGCACCAATGTACTACTGGGAGCTAGTTGGTGGCTGCACATTTGCGTCTTGTCATGGACTCGTCTGAAGTGTTCATCTAGCTCCCATATTAGTGTATTGCTGCTTCTTCATGTTTGGTGTGAACCAGGCCAGGATTATTACAGTGAATGCATAGTTTAAACAGTGAAGCATGGAGGTGAGAGTGTGATGATATGGGGCTGCACACGTGCAAAAAGTGTGGAGGAGATGACATTTGTAGTTGGCACCATGAATGCCTGTGTATGAAAATGCTGGCTGACCAGATGACTCCCAGTCTCCAGAAGCTTAGCAGAAGAGGAATATTCCAGCATGATAACTATGACCTGGCCAAGTGTGTCGCCTGATGTGAATCCAGTAGAACACATCTGGGGTTTTTTAATGAGAAAGGTAGAGCAACACAATCCGTCCAGCAAAGAGCAGCTGTCTCTGAAGAATAGCAGAACATCTCTCCAAAAATTTGTGCAATGCTGATATTGTCAATGCCGAAGAGTATTGTCATGAAAAGAAAGTTGGACATACAAAGTATGGAAAAAAAAAAAGATTTTAAAGATGTACTGACTTCTTACTCTGAGGCCGGTATTTTGATTATAGTAAATTTAAACTGTTAGTTTTTAAATTTTGCATAAGAGCAAATACCCTACTGTTAAACTCAGAAGTAATGCAATCACTGTAAGTTGATACAATTTTGAATCCTTTGACATTTAAGTGATATTGCACAGGGGTGTACTCACTTCTATTGTATACTCTATCTTAATCATGAAAGAAACATGTTTGTTTCTTGTCCCTTTGAATCACCATTGGTAATACAAGTGCAATGAACACACTAATAACTAGTGATGTCGCGAACCTCAAATTTTGCGATCGCGAACAGTGAATGCGAACTTCCGCAAAAGTTTGTGAACGGGCGAACCGGGCAAACCGCCATTGACTTCAATAGGCAGGTGAATTTTAAAACCCACAGGGACACTTTCTGGCCATAAAAGTGATGGAAAAGTTGTTTCAAGGGGACTAACACCTGGACTGTGGCATGCCGGAGGGGGATCCATGGCAAAACTCCCATGGAAAATTACATAGTTGATGCAGAGTCTGGTTTTAATCCATAAAGGGCATAAATCACCTAAAATTCCTAAATTGTTTGGAATAACGTGCTTTAAAACATCAGGTATGATGTTGTATCGTTCAAGTAGTGTAAAGGTTACGCCCGCTTCACAGTGACAGACCAAACTCCCCGTTTAACGCACTGCAAACAACCACAAACAGTCCATTTGCACAACCGCAAACTCCCCATTTGCACAAGGTTGGATACCAAGCTAGCCATGTCCCGTTCCTTGTCCTCACTGATGTCACTGCACATGCAATCACTTCCTGGGGTAACAGAAAATGCTCCACCCACAAGATGCTCCTATTATATTACTGCACTGAGGATGCTGCCTGTATCTGTGTGTCCTGCTCCCTGGCCGGAGAGCACAGGGGACACCAGGTCGAGCTGCTGAATGAGGCTTCTGAGAAGAAGTAAAAGAAACTGAGAAATGTTCTGCAGAAATTGACCACAAAGAGAGAGGAGACTGAGAAAAGAGTCCAGACTCTGCAGAAGCACAGGAGACGGGTGCAAGAGAAAGTAGCTGGTGTAACAGAGAGACTGACTGCCCTGATTAGATTACAACTGCTATTAGATTACACTAGCAGACTGATGTTTCACAGACAAAAAAAGTTTTTTAAAAAAAATTTACACTACTGTTACAAAAGATATGAGTGGTGGCACTAGTTGGCAAGTGGGCCTGGGACACGCTGGCAGGCAGGCAACTGCTATTAGATTACACTAGCAGACTGATGTTACACAGTCAAAAAAGTTTTTTAAAAAAAAAATTACACTACTGTTACAACAGATATGAGTGGTGGCACTTAGCAAGTGGGCCTGGCACATACACTGGCAGGCAGGCAACTGCAATTAGATTACACTAGCAGACTGATGTTTCACAGTCAAAAAAGGTTTTTTTTTTTTAACCCCTTAATGACCGGACCATTTTTCAACTTTCTTACCCTTAATGACAATGGCTATTTTTACATTTCGGCAGTGTTTGCGTTTAGCTGTAATTTTCTTCTTACTCGTTTACTGTACCCACACATATTATATACCGTTTTTCTCGTCATTAAAGGGACTTTCTAAAGATACGATTATTTTCATCATGATCATGATCCCTCCCAAACAGCTCTCTTCCCTCCCACACCCCACAATTGTTCCCCCCATCTTAAGTACTGGCAGAAGTCTGCCAGTACTAAATAAAAGAGTTTTTTTTTTTTTAAATAAAAATAATAAAATATTTTAGTTGTGATGGGCCCCTGCCTTAGCACCAACCTCCCTGATCCCCCCCTCCAGCTCTCTAACCCTCTCCCCTACCTAATTACCGCTATCTTGGGTACTGGCAGCTGTCTGCCAGTACCCAGTTTGGCCCCACAAACCAAAGTATTTTAATTTTATTTTTAACTTTTATTTTTATTTTTAATTATTTCTGTAGTGTAGCAGCCCCCCCACAATACCCCCACCCCCTCCCCCTCCCAGATCCTTTTATATGTAAAAAAAAATATTTAACTTTTTTTCCTCTTCCTACTTCATTGGTGTCAGTGTGGCTAATGCGCGCACGTGCACGTGCACGCGCGCCCCCGTGCACACGCCCCCATGCACACCCACCCGTGCACGTGCGCGCGTGTTGTGCACGCGCGCACACGCTCCCTCCTCCCACCCGGACATCGGCACCATCGCTACCGGTGCAGAGAGGGCCACAGAGTGGCTCTCTCTGCATCGGAGGCTTGTAAAAGGGTATTGCAGGATGCCTCCATATCGAGGCATCACTGCAATACCCTCAGAGCTGCTGGAAGTGGTTGTGATCACTTCCAGCACTCTGTTAGACAACTAACGTACCAGGTACGTCTATTGTCATTAACAGTTAGTTTTTGCATGACGTACGTCAGTTGTCATTAAAGGGTTAAATTTACACTACTGTTACAACAGATATGAGTGGTGGCACTAGTTGGCAAGTGGGCCTGGCACACACGCTGGCAGGCAGGCAGGCAACTGCAATTAGATTACACTAACAGACTGATGTTTCACAGTCAAAGTTTTTTTTTTACAAAATTTACACTACTGTTACAACAGATATGAGTGGTGGCATTGCAGGCAGGCAACTGCAATTAAATTACACTAGCAGACTGATGTTTCACAGTCAAAATGTTCTAGCCCTAAAAAGGGCTTTTTGGGGTGCTGTCCTTACAGCAGAAATCAGATGAGTCCTTTAGAACTGTAGTGGACACTGAATACACTAGCCTAGCTAGCAATTTCCCTATAAAAACAGCAGCAGCTACACTATCCCTCCTCTCACTAAGAATGCAGGATCAGAATGAATCTAAAATGGCTGCTGTCCAGGAGATTGGAGGGTCTGGGAGGGAGTGTCTGCTGCTGATTGGCTGAAATGTGTCTGCAAACTGTGAGATACAGGGTCAAAGTTTACTCAATGATGACGAATAGGGGGCGGTTCGTACATTGCATATGTTCGCCCGCCGCAGCGAACGCAAACAAGCTATGTTCGCCGGGAACTATTCGCCGGCGAACTATTCGCGACATCACTACTAATAACCTGTGTTATCCTTTAAAAGTACAAGGTATGCTAAAAAAGCTTCCCATTCGTTAAGATGCTTTAGTTAAAATATTTAGAATATGCACAGATACTGATATAAAAATCCAGTATAAAACCTTTTTAAAAATCTACTTATAAGCTTCCAGTTTAGCACTGTTGATAAGGTTAGACTGGGACACCCACTGAAACGGGATGAGAGCAGACCCAACCCCCTGCATATGAAAAGACCCATTATACAAACAGAAGCAATCTCAAGTCTGTATACATCAGTATTCATCTAAAACTTTTTTTTTTTTTTTTTTTAAAAAGCAAAACTATACATTTTTACAAAAACACCCCTAGATGGGCTATATAAATGGATTATCTACAAAACATTTATGCAAAGAAAAATGTAGTGCTTAATGTCCCTTTAACTGTTCGAAGCACATGAGGCGTTCTCATAATGCGCATAACGGCTTGTGTGCACATGACAAGCTGTTATCATTCAGGGGGGTCGCCGATCAGAAGATGTTTTCAGCAATCCCACAGGACAGGTTGGGAATCATTGGTGGCATAGTGAGGCAGTATTCCCAATCTCCCTTAGTTATGGCTCAAGGTGGCGGGGTTAGTGTAATTGCAAGGGAGCTAGCTGTGGCGAGATGATTCAAAGCCCCCAATATCAGCTCCCTTAGCAGTTACAGACAATCAAGAACCCTTATTTGAAGGAGAATCACCTGAAATTGTGGGGGCCAAGATAAGCACCAAACCCCTCCACCCCCAAAACAAAGTCACAAAAATGGGGTAAAAATGAGGGGAGGACCTTTAGTGACACTCAAAAAAATGTTTTCTGTTTTTTTATAGTAAATTAATCCCTTTTTTCGTTAACTGTACATTTTGTCTGTATGTGTGGACAGGGATCACCTAAAAAATGCTTTGTTATCTATTATGACACAAATAGGACCCACTTGTTTTTATTACAACCCCCAAAAGTCTATATGGGCCCCTCAAGTTTAGATACCCTTGATAACATTTTATTATGGGGATGATCACAGTATTATTATTATTATTATTTTTTATTATTATTATTATTAATTTGTGCCAACGGTTTCCACAGCGCTAACAACAGTGATCATATGGCTATTTTCAATCACCTAGATTACAAGTTTTGCGATATAGAGGGTGCGAAACAAACGCAACAAAAGTTGCGTTATTTCACCCTCCATATCGTTGCCATTACAAGTTTTTGAAAAGCCGCCTTGTGTGTGCGATATGGTGGCGATGATCTCCATACTGCACAAAATCCAAGGGCTGAGAATACGTGCTCGTGCACGCTTTCTCCATAGACATCAATGGGGAGAGTGTGTTAGAAAAAAAAAAATAACACCTGAAGCACGGAATGGCGATCGCCGTAACGCAACCCCATTGATGTCTATGGGGGAAAAAAAAAAGTTACGTTTAAGCCTAACACCCTAACATAAACCCCACATCTAAACACCCCTAATCTGCTGGCCCCGACATCGCCAACACCAAAATCAATTTATTAATCCCTAATCTGCCGCTCCCGATATTGCCACTATAATAAAGTTATTAAGCCCTATTCCCCCGCTCCCCGACATCGCCGCCATTAAATAAAGTTATTAACCCCTAAACCTCTGGCCTCCCACATCACCGCCACTAACTAAACCTATTAACCCCTAAACCGCCAGCCTCCCACATTGCAAAAAAACTAAATTAAACTATTAACCTCTAAACCTAACAACCCCCTAACTTTAAATTAAAATTACAATATCCCTATCTTAAAATAAATTTAAAAAAAAAACTTACCTGTGAAATGAAAAAACCTAAGTTTAAACCCTAACATAACTATTATACTAAAGTAAAAATAACTACAAATTAAATAAACTAAATTACACATTAAAAAAAAATAAACCTAACACTACTAAAAAAATTAATTCTAAAATTACAAAAAATAAAAAATACTAAAATTACAAAAAATAACAAACACTAAATTACGAAAAATAAATGATATTATCCAAAATAAAAACAATTACACCAAATCAAATAGCCCTATAAAAATAAAAAGCCCCCAAAATAAAAGATAAAAACCTAGCCTACAATAAACTACAAATAGCCCTTAAAAGGGCCTTTTGTAGGGCATTGCCCTAAAACAGTAAAACCCACTACCCACCAACCCCCCAAAATAAAAAACCTGAAAAAAAACTGAAAAGGGCATTTGTATGGGCATTGCCCTTAAAATGGCATTTAGCTCTTTTAAGAAAGTCCAAACCCTAATCTAAAAAAAACCCCCACCCAATAAAGTAAAAAAAAAAAAAACTAACCCCCGATGATTCACTTACAGTTTTTGAAGTCCGGACATCCAGGCGGCGAGAAGTCGTCATCCAGGTGGCGAGGTCTTCATCCATCCAGGAGCCGACTTCTATCTTCATCCAGGCGGGATCTTCTATCTTCATCCCGGTGGTGTCTTCTATTTTCAACCCAGCGGCGCGGAACAGGTCCACCCTTCAAGACATCCGGCGCGGAGCATCTCTTCATACGGTCGCTGCTGAATCTTCAATGCAAGGGAGGATTTTCAAAACGGCGTCCCTTGCATTCCTATTGGCGGATTTGATTTTTGAAATTCAAATCAGCCAATAGGATGAGAGCTACTGAAATTCTATTGGCTATTCAAATACGCCGGGATGAAGATAGAAGATGCTGCCTGGATGGATGAAGACCTCGCCGCCTGGATGAAGACTTCTCGCCTCCTGGATGTCTGGACTTCAAAAACTGTAAGTGGATCGTCCGGGGTTAGTGTTTTTTTTTTTTTTTTTTACTTTTTTGGGTGGGTTTTTTTTTAGATTAGGGTTTGGGCTTTCTTAAAAGAGCTAAATGCCCTTTTAAGGGTAATCCAAAAGAGCTAAATGCACTTTTAAGGGCAATGCCCATAAAAATGCCCTTTTCAGGGTAATGGGTAGCTTAGGTTTTTGTTAGAGTTAGGTTTTTTATTTTGGAGGGTTGGTTGGGTAGTGGGTTTTACTGTTGGGGGTCTTTGTATTTTTTTTACAGGGAAAAGAGCTGATTTATTTAGGGCAATGCCCTACAAAAGGCCCTTTAAGGGCTATTTGTAGTTTATTGTAGGCTAGGGTTTTTTTTTTTTTTTTATATATAGGGTTATTCGATTAGGTTTAATTGTTTTTATTTGGGATAATTTCTTTTGTTATTTTTTGTAATTTAGAAATTTAAATTTTTTGTAAATTTAGAATACATTTTTTTAGTAGTGTTAGGTTTTTTTTTAATGTGTAATTTAGTTAATTTAATTTTAGTATAATACTTACGTTAAAGGGACACTGAACCCAAATTTTTCCTATCATGATTCAGATAGAGCATGACATTTTAAGCAAGTTTCTAATTTACTCCTATTATCACATTTTCTTCATTCTCTTGGTATCTTTATTTGAAATGCTAGAATGTAAGTTTAGATGCTGGCCCATTTTTGGTGAACAACCTGGGTTGTTCTTGCTGATTGGTGGATAAATTCATCCACCAATAAACAAGTGCTGTCCAGAGTCTGAACCCCCCAAAAAAAGCCTAGATGCCATCTTTTTCAAATAAACAAAGCAAGATAACAAAGAAACTTTGGCCTAGATTTAGAGTTTGGCGGTAGACGTGAAAACCAGCGTTAGAGGCTCCTAACGCTGGTTTTAGGCTACCGCCGGTATTTGGAGTCACTCAAAATAGGGTCTAACGCTCACTTTCCAGCCGCGACTTTTCCATACCGCAGATCCCCTTACGTAAATTGCGTATCCTATCTTTTCAATGGGATCTTTCTAACTCCGGTATTTAGAGTCGTGTCTGAAGTGAGCGTTAGACATCTAACGACAAAACTCCAGCCGCAGGAAAAAAGTCAGTAGTTAAGAGCTTTCTGGGCTAACGCCGGTTTATAAAGCTCTTAACTGCTGTACTCTAAAGTACACTAACACCCATAAACTACCTATGTACCCCTAAACCGAGGTCCCCCCACATCGCCGCCACTCGAATAAATTTTTTTAACCCCTAATCTGCCGACCGCCACCTACGTTATCCTTATGTACCCCTAATCTGCTGCCCCTAACACCGCCGACCTCTGTATTATATTTATTAACCCCTAATCTGCCCCCCACAACGTCGCCTCCACCTAACTACAATTATTAACCCCTAATCTGCCGACTGCAAAGCGCCACCACCTACGTTATCCTTATGTACCCCTAATCTGCTGCCCCTAACACCGCCGACCCCTATATTATATTTATTAACCCCTAATCTGCCCCCCACAACGTCGCCTCCACCTGCCTAAACTTATTAACCCCTAATCTGCCGACCGGACCTGAGCGCTACTATAATAAAGTTATTAACCCCTAATCCGCCTCACTAACCCTATCATAAATAGTATTAACCCCTAATCTGCCCTCCCTAACATCGCCGACACCTAACTTCAATTATTAACCCCTAATCTGCCGACCGGAGCTCACCGCTATTCTAATAAATGTATTAACCCCTAAAGCTAAGTCTAACCCTAACACTAACACCCCCCTAAATTAAATATAATTTAAATCTAACAAAATTAATTATCTCTTATTAAATAAATTATTCCAATTTAAAGCTAAATACTTACCTGTAAAATAAATCCTAATATAGCTACAATATAAATTATAATTATATTATAGCTATTTTAGGATTTATATTTATTTTACAGGTAACTTTGTATTGATTTTAACCAGGTACAATAGCTATTAAATAGTTAAGAACTATTTAATAGCTAAAATAGTTAAAATAATTACAAATTTACCTGTAAAAGAAATCCTAACCTAAGTTAAAATTAAACCTAACACTATACTATCAATAAATTAATTAAATAAACTACCTACAATTACCTACAATTAACCTAACACTACACTATCAATAAATTAATTAAATACAATTGCTACAAATAAATACAATTAAATAAACTAGCTAAAGTACAAAAAATAAAAAAGAACTAAGTTACAAAAAATAAAAAAATATTTACAAACATAAGAAAAATATTACAACAATTTTAAACTAATTACACCTACTCTAAGACCCCTAATAAAATAACAAAGCCCCCCAAAATAAAAAAAATGCCCTACCCTATTCTAAATAACTAAAGTTCAAAGCTCTTTTACCTTAACAGCCCTGAACAGGGCCCTTTGCGGGGCATGCCCCAAGAAGTTCAGCTCTTTTGCCTGTAAAAGAAAAAATACAATACCCAAGCCCCCCAACATTACAACCCACCACCCACATACCCCTAATCTAACCCAAACCCCCCCTTAAATAAACCTAACACTAAGCCCCTGAAGATCTTCCTACCTTATCTTCACCATACCAGGTTCACCGATCCGTCCTGAAGAGCTCCTCCGATGTCCTGATCCAAGCCCAAGCGGGGGGCTGAAGAGGTCCATGATCCGGCTGAAGTCTTCATCCAAGCGGGAGCTGAAGAGGTCCATGATCCGGATGAAGTCTTCTATCAACGGCATCTTCAATCTTCTTTCTTCCGGATCCATCTTGCAGACCTCCGACGCGGAACATCCTGCTGGGCCGACGGACTAAAGACGAATGACGGTTCCTTTAAGGGACGTCATCCAAGATGGCGTCCCTCGAATTCCGATTGGCTGATAGGATTCTATCAGCCAATCAGAATTAAGGTAGGAATATTCTGATTGGCTGATGGAATCAGCCAATCAGAATCAAGTTCAATCCAATTGGCTGATCCAATCAGCCAATCAGATTGAGCTTGCATTCTATTGGCTGTTCCGATCAGCCAATAGAATGCGAGCTCAATCTGTTTGGCTGATTGGATCAGCCAATCGGATTGAACTTGATTCTGATTGGTTGATTCCATCAGCCAATCAGAATATTCCTACCTTAATTCCGATTGGCTGATAGAATCCTATCAGCCAATCGGAATTCGAGGGACGCCATCTTGGATGACGTCCCTTAAAGGAACCGTCATTCGTCTTTAGTCCGTCGGCCCAGCAGGATGTTCCGCGTCGGAGGTCTGCAAGATGGATCCGGAAGAAAGAAGATTGAAGATGCCGTTGATAGAAGACTTCATCCGGATCATGGACCTCTTCAGCTCCCGCTTGGATGAAGACTTCAGCCGGATCATGGACCTCTTCAGCCCCCCGCTTGGGCTTGGATCAGGACATCGGAGGAGCTCTTCAGGACGGATCGGTGAACCTGGTATGGTGAAGATAAGGTAGGAAGATCTTCAGGGGCTTAGTGTTAGGTTTATTTAAGGCGGGTTTGGGTTAGATTAGGGGTATGTGGGTGGTGGGTTGTAATGTTGGGGGGCTTGGGTATTGTATTTTTTCTTTTACAGGCAAAAGAGCTGAACTTCTTGGGGCATGCCCCGCAAAGGGCCCTGTTCAGGGCTGGTAAGGTAAAAGAGCTTTGAACTTTAGTAATTTAGAATAGGGTAGGGCATTTTTTTATTTTGGGGGGCTTTGTTATTTTATTAGGGGGCTTAGAGTAGGTGTAATTAGTTTAAAATTGTTGTAATATTTTTCTTATGTTTGTAAATATTTTTTTATTTTTTGTAACTTAGTTCTTTTTTATTTTTTGTACTTTAGCTAGTTTATTTAATTGTATTTATTTGTAGCAATTGTATTTAATTAATTTATTGATAGTGTAGTGTTAGGTTAATTGTAGGTAATTGTAGGTAGTTTATTTAATTAATTTATTGATAGTATAGTGTTAGGTTTAATTTTAACTTAGGTTAGGATTTCTTTTACAGGTAAATTTGTAATTATTTTAACTATTTTAGCTATTAAATAGTTCTTAACTATTTAATAGCTATTGTACCTGGTTAAAATAAATACAAAGTTACCTGTAAAATAAATATAAATCCTAAAATAGCTATAATATAATTATAATTTATATTGTAGCTATATTAGGATTTATTTTACAGGTAAGTATTTAGCTTTAAATAGGAATAATTTATTTAATAAGAGATAATTAATTTCGTTAGATTTAAATTATATTTAATTTAGGGGGGTGTTAGTGTTAGGGTTAGACTTAACTTTAGGGGTTAATCCATTTATTAGAATAGCGGTGAGCTCCAGTCGGCAGATTAGGGGTTAATGTTTGAAGTTAGGTGTCGGCGATGTTAGGGAGGGCAGATTAGGGGTTAATACTATTTATGATAGGGTTAGTGAGGCGGATTAGGGGTTAATAACTTTATTATAGTAGCGCTCAGGTCCGGTCGGCAGATTAGGGGTTAATAAGTGTAGGCAGGTGGAGGCGACGTTGTGGGGGGCAGATTAGGGGTTAATAAATATAATATAGGGGTCGGCGATGTTAGGGCAGCAGATTAGGGGTACATAGGGATAATGTAAGTAGCGGCGGTTTACGGAGCGGCAGATTAGGGGTTAATAATAATATGCAGGGGTCAGCGATAGCGGGGGCGGCAGATTAGGGGTTAATAAGTATAAGGTTAGGGGTGTTTAGACTCGGGGTACATGTTAGGGTGTTAGGTGCAGACGTAGGAAGGGTTACCGCATAGCAAACAATGGGGCTGCGTTAGGAGCTGAACGCGGCTTTTTTGCAGGTGTTTGTTTTTTTTTCAGCTCAAACAGCCCCATTGTTTCCTATGGGAGAATCGTGCACGAGCACGTTTTTGAGGCTGGCCACGTCCGTAAGCAACTCTGGTATCGAGAGTTGAAGCTGCGTTTAAAATGCTCTACGCTCCTTTTTTGGAGCCTAACGCAGCCTTTATGTGGACTCTCGATACCAGAGTTATTTTTATGGTGCGGCCAGAAAAAAGCCGGCGTTAGTTTTTCGGGTCGTTACCGACAAAACTCCAAATCTAGGCCTTTGATAATAGGAGTAAATTAGAAACTTGCTTAAAATTTCATGCTCTTTCTGAATCACGAAAGAAAAAACTTGGGTTCAGTGTCCCTTTAAGTTAATTGTTAGTTTAACCCCTTAATGACCGGACCATTCTTTCCCTTAATGACAATGGCTATTTTTAAATTTCTGCAGTGTTTGTGTTTAGCTGTAATTTTCCTCTTACTCATTTACTGTACCCACACATATTATATACCGTTTTTCTCGCCATTAAATGGACTTTCTAAATATACCATTATTTCCATCATATCTTATAATTTACTATAAAAAAAATTCAAAATATGAGGAAAAAATGGAAAAAAACACACTTTTTCTAACTTTGACCCCCAAAATCTGTTACACATCTACAACCACCAAAAAACACCCATTCTAAATAGTTTCTAAATTTTGTCCTGAGTTTAGAAATACCCAATGTTTACATGTTCTTTGCTTTTTTTGCAAGTTATAGGGCAATAAATACAAGTAAGTCTTTGCTATTTCCAAACCACTTTTTTTTTTAAATTAGCGCTAGTTACATTGGAACACTGATATCTGTCAGGAATACCTGAATATCCCTTGACAGGTATATATTTTTATTTAGAAGACATCCCAAAGGATTGATCTAGGCCCATTTTGGTATATTTCATGCCACCATTTCACCGCCAAATGCGATCAAATAAAAAAAAATGTTGACTTTTTCACAAATTTTTTCACAAACTTTAAGTTTCTCGCTGAATTTATTTACAAACATCTTGTGCAATTATGGCATAAATGGTTGTAAATGCTTCTCTGGGATCCCCTTTGTTCAGAAATAGCAGACATATATGGCTTTGGTGTTGCTTTTTGGTAATTAGAAGGCCGCTAAATGCCGCTGCACACCACACGTGTATTATGCCCAGCAGAGAAGGGGTTAACTAGGGAGCTTTTAGGATTAATTTTAGCTTTAGTGTAGTGTAATAGACAACCCAAATTATTGATCTAGGCCCATTTTGGTATATTTCATGCCACCATTTCACCGCCAAATACAATCAAATAAAAAAAAAACTGTTACATTTTTCACAATTTTATGTTTCTCACTGAAATTATTTACAAACAGCTTGTGTAATTATGGCACAAATGGTTGTAAATGCTTCTCTGGGATCCCCTTTGTTCAGAAATAGCAGACATATATGGCTTTGGCGTTGCTTTTTGGTAATAATAAGGCTGTTAAATGCTGCTGTGCACCACACTTGTAATATGCCCAGCAGTTAAGGGGTTAATTAGGTAGCTTGTAGGGTTCATTTTTAGCTTTAGTGTAGAGATCAGCCTCCCACCTGACACATCCCACCCCCTGATCCCCCCCAGAACTCCCTCAAACAGCTCTCTTACCTCCCCCACCTCACAATTGTCACTGCCATCTTCAGTACTGGCAGAAAGTCTGCCAGTACTGAAATAAAAATCATTTATTATTATTTTTATTTTTTTTCATACTGTCTGCAGTCTGCATCCCCCCTTACCCCACAACCTCCCTGATCCCCCCATACATCTCTCTAACCCTCCCCTTCTACCTATTTGCCGCCATCTTGGGTACTGGCAGCTGTCTGGCAGCACTGGCCCCCGCCCCCCCCCCCGCCGCAACCGCCGAAATTGCCGTAACTGCTAGTGAATACAACAGATCTGGGGCATATACATATCGGTCCTCCAAGAAGTTGCTCCCACCCACCAACGAATGTTTGATCACTATAGTCCGATGCAGAGAGGGCCACAGAGTGGCCCTTTCTGCATCGGTGGGTAAAATAAGGTATTGCAGTGATGCCTCAATATTGAGGCATCACTACAATCCCTTGTAAGCAGCTGGAAGCGATCATGATCGCTTCCAGCGCTTCTAACAGAGTACGTACCAGGTACGTCAATTGTCATTAAGGGAATGTTTTTCTATGACGTACCTGGTACGTCCTCTGTCATTAAGGGGTTAAACTTAGCTTTTTTTTAAATTTTACAGGTAAGTTTTGATTTATTTTAAGATAGGGATATTGTAATATTAATTTGAAGTTAGGGGGTTGTTAGGTTTAGGGCTTAATAGTTTAGTTTTTTGCGATGTGGGGGGCTGGCGTTTTAGAGGTTAATAGGTTTATTTAGTGGCGATGATGTGGGAGGCCAGAGGTTTAGGGGTTAATAACTTAATTTAGTTGCGGCGATGTTGGGTTGCGGCGGAAAAGAGGTTAATAGCTTTATTATATTGTGGGCGATGTTGGGGTGCGGGGGTAATAGGGGTTAATAACTTTATTATAGTGGCGGCGATGTCGGGGAGTAGCGGAATAGGTGTTAATTAATGTTATTAGTAGTGGCAATGTCGGGAGTGGCAGATTAGAGGTTAATAACTTTATTATAGCGTTTGCGATGCCGGAGGGTGGCTGAATAAGGTCGTTTATGAGTGTTAGTGTATTTGTAACAGTTTAGTTATGAGTTTTGTGTAACAGTTCTGCTGCACAAAACTCATAACTACTGGTCTCAGATTGCGGAACGGATCATGTCGGTATAGGCTGTCATTTTAGCCTCACCGCACAACTTGTAATACCAGCGCTATGGAAATCCCACGCAAAAACGTCATTTTTTGAGTGCAGGGCTGACGTTCCGTTACACGCTAAAATGCTTGCGGTACAGCTAGACTAGCAAGACTTAATGGCTGCGTTCCATTTTTTATGGATTTTCAGCATTAAAACCGAAACGCAAAACTGTTTTAACCTTCTCACACACACACAACAAAATATAAATAATAAAGTTATATTCTGTATCTGCTGGGCCTGAGGACAAAACATATATAATTTGTTTGGTTCTCAGTATGACCTACAATAGCAAAAAAAGCTCAAAATCAGGCGGTGTGAAAAAAAGGTTTAGCAGTGAATGAGTTAAAAATAGTTAGGATGTGCTGAGAAGACAGTTTGGCTGTACTGCTATTGGTTGTGCAGATAAACACAATGACAATCATGGTGGTAAAAGTGAAGTTGCCAGTTGGCAAGGCTCCTCCTTGACTCTCCTTTAAATGGACAGTCTACTCTAGAATTGGTATTGTTTAAAAAGATAAATAATCCCTTTATTACCCATTGCCCAGTTGTGCATAACCAACATGGTTATATTAATAAACTTTTTACCTCAATAATTACCTTGTATCTAAGCCTTTACAGACTGCCCCCTTATTCTAGTTCTTTTGGCAGGCTTGAATTTTAGCCAATCAGTGTTGACTCCTAGGTAACTCCACGGGCGTGAGCACAATGCTATCTATATGGCACATATGAACTAGTGCTGTCTAGCTGTAAAAAAAAAACTGTCAAAATGCACTGAGATTAGAGGCGGTCCTCAAGGGCTTACAAAATAGCTGTTCTGTCTATTACATGGTTATTATGTTGATGTCATCTGGTGGTTGTATATTGCAATTACAGTTTAGTTCCTTTCAAGAATGAATCAGTAAGTGTCCTGCCTTTTGTTAATAAAGTTCTCAGTTATCAATGAAAAGTTTTTAGTTTCAGTTTCACAGCAGCCATCTTAGCTTCAAGAAGCATGGAAATCAGCTCTTCATATTTACCTCTAGATATACATGTGCCTGTAAGTTATTTATTGTTTGCTAAGAGTTCATTGTACATTTGAATTGCATTGTTATTCTGCTGTAAGGTTTAAATGTAAGCTTCATGTATTATTGTATGTATTGCAAGCACCACGTGTAAGTACATATTGTAATTTCAACTTTTCTTATTGTATTGCAGTTTTACAAAACTATTCAGAAGTAAAATCAGTTTGGAATAAAACGCAAAGCTATGTCTGTTTGTTAACTAGCTGTCTAGCTATCAGTAGTGAGGACAGTATAGTAAGAAGGCATGCTATATGAAGGGAAGATACAGGAGCTGCATTGTAAAGTGAGAAGCAATAACAAGCAAGATACAAAGGCTGCATTTTAAAGTAAAAAGCAGTAAATAACAAGCAAACATACAAGACCTACAATTTAAAGTGAAAGGCAGTAAAAATAATTTGCACAAGAACTGCATTTAAAATATTGCACTACTTTAACCTGATCACTATGAACCAAGATAAGAGTGTTGATATGATGCAGCAAACTTTAGAGACCATATCCTATTCAATGTGCTCCTGCAGATCATCAGCCAGTTCTGCAGGACTTAGAGCCAGGGCAAAAGCACAAGCAGCTCAAGTACAAGTTTCTTATGCTGAAAAAAAAGCAGACATTATAAAGCTGAAAGCAGCACTAGAAGCAGAGGCAGCTAGGCGCAAAGCAGATATGGAAGCAGAGGGAGCGCAACGCAAAGCAGATTTAGAAGCTAATATGCATGTGCTAAAGATTCAAAGGGCAGCAGTTGCAGCATCTGCAGAAGCAGCAGTCTATGAAGCATCAGCTGAACTAGATGAGGAACCACTTCAAGATTTTGCAGAAATAACTACCCATGATTAAATACAAAGGACTTGTGCATACGCAACACTACTTCTCTACTTTTATCTCTAATCTTTCTTCAAACCCAAAACGTCTGTTCTCAACTTTCAATACTCTCCTCCGCCCTCCCCCACCTCCTAATAGAACTTCTCTGTCAGCTCAGGACTTTGCCAGCCACTTCAATAACAAAATTGACTCCATCACAAATGAAATCAGCTCTCAACATAATTACATTCTCTCACCCCCTCAAATGCTCTCACTCAACCACAACCCACATAACCTTAAACTTAGCTCATTCTCCCCTGTTACTGAGGAAAACATTTCGGCACTTATACTGTGCTCTCTCCTCACTACCTGTCCCCTTGACCCTATCCCCTCACAGCTACTCCCCTCCCTCTCTGCTACCCTTACCCCTATACTAACACACATTTTCAACCTCTCCCTCAGCACCAGTATATTTCCCTCATCGCTGAAACATGCACTGGTCACACCTATCCTCAAAAAACCTTCCCTTGATCCTACCTCCCCATCCAACTTCCTCCCTATTTCCCTCCTTCCTCTTGCCTCAAAGCTTTTCGAAAAAGTAGTATATGCACGCCTATCCCATTTCCTTACGTTAAACTCCCTTCTTGACCCATTGCAATCTGGATTTCGTCCCCATCACTCCACAGAGACAGCTATTGTTAAGGTTACCAATGATCTACTTACAGCAAAATCAAAAGGCCACTTCTCTCTGCTCATCCTCCTTAATCTGTCCACAGCCTTTGACACTGTTGATCACCCTCTCTTGCTCCAAACCCTCCAATCCTTTGGCATCTGTGACACAGCCCTTTCGTGGCTCTCTTCCTACCTGTCAAACCGTATCTTTAGTGTAGCCTTCTCTGGGGCCTCCTCTGCCCCGTCACCACTTTCTGTCGGAGTACCGCAAGGCTCTGTCCTCAGTCCCCTTCTCTTCTCAATCTACACCTCATCACTAGGTTCCCTAATAAAGTCCCATGGTTTCCAATATCATTTGTGTGCCGACGACACCCAAATCTACTTCTCTGCACCAGATATATCTCCTTCCTTGCTAACCCATGTCACTAACTGTCTTTCTCACATCTCTTCCTGGATGTCCTCTCACTACCTCAAGCTAAATCCCTCCAAAACTGAGCTCCTCATTTCCCCCCTTTCTTCCAAAATCTCCACCCCCAATCTCTCTATAACTGTCAAAAACTCCATCATTACCCCTACCCCGCATGCCCGATGTCTCGGGGTCACATTGGACTCAGATCTTTCTTTCACTCCTCACATTCAGTCTTTGGCTAAAGCCTGCCGCTTCCACCTTAAAAACATCTCGAAAATTTGACACTTCCTTATACAAGAGACAACTAAGATTTGAATCCACTCTCTTATCCTTTCCCGCCTCGATTACTGCAACTCTGTCCTCTCTGGTCTCCCCACCTGCCACATAGCTCCTTTACAATCCATAATAAATGCCTCTGCCAGACTCATCTTCCTTACACGTCGCTCTTCATCTGCTGCACCTCTCTGCCAATCCCTTCACTGGCTTCCTTTTGCCTCTAGGATCAAACACAAAATTCTCACTCTGACATAAAAAGCCCTCAACTGCACTGCTCCCCCTTATATCTCAGACCTTGTCTCCAGATACTCTCCCTCCCGTCCCCTTCGCTCTGCTCATGACCTCCTACTCTCCTCCTCTCTGGTTACCTCATCGCACTCCCGTTTACAGGACTTCTCCAGACTAGCTCCCATCTTGTGGAACTCTCTGCCTCGCTCCACAAGACTCTCCCCTAGTTTTGAAAGCTTCAAGTGCTCCCTAAAGACTCTACTGTTCAGGGATGCTTACAAAATATGCTAACCTTACTTTATACCAGTTCCACTCGCTATCCCCTGAACCCCCTTAGCATGTAAGCCTAAGAGTCTAGCTGTTTGTAGATCACCTTAAGAGCTGACTACAACAGTGCAACTCTTGGCAGGGCCCTCTACCCATTTGATCCCTATATTTGTTTTGTTGTACTCTCCCTTTGTTTATAGTGCTGCGGAATCTGTTGGCGCTCTACAAAAATAATAATAATAATAATAATAATATGTACAGAACCATGCTCTGGATCACAATAAAACAGAGTATGCTCCTATCCAACTTATGTCCAGCACAATACCACAGTTTCCTGACTCAACATATTTACAGTCCACTCAAAAGTATTCCTGACTTGCACCCTCCTTCCCAGACTGACACTGCAAATGTCTCAACACCAAGGGTGCGCTTTCAAGAAAGCAGAGGCTACACTGATCCACGACATCCAACACATTATATGGACTCTCACATATCCCCTCTCAGAAATAGCACATTAGGAACTTCAGAGACTACTGACCTAGCAAAGCACCTGATTTGTCAAGAGTTAGTGAGTACAGGGCTACTAACATTTGATGATCGACCAGAGAACTACTGTGCATGGAAGACATCATTCCAAGGTGTCACCAGAGATCTTAATCTTACAGCCAAAGAAGAGCTAGATCTTTTGACTAAGTGGCTTGGACCAGAGTCATCTCAAGAGAATCAGGTCAGTGCATGTTCATAACCCAATTGATGGAGTTAAAATGGTATGGCAGAGACTAGAAGAATGTTATGGCAGCCCTGAAGCTAATGAGAATGCACTGTTAAAGAAGCTAGAAAATGTCCCCAAACTCTCAAACAAAGACAACATAAAGTTAAGAGAACTTGGTGACACGTTGTTGGAGGTGAATGCAGCTAAGACAGGAGGCTATTTGCCAGGACTGGCATACTTAGACACAGCTCATGGCATCAAACCAATTATTGAAAAACTGCCATATAGCTTGCAAGAAAAGTGGATTTTTCAAGGTTCCAAGTACAAAGAAGACCATCATCTCCATTCCACCATTCAGTTTCTTCACCAGATTTATTGTGAACCAAGCAAAGACCAGGAACGATCCAAGCTTCATATTCTCAACATGCAGCCACCAAGTTCCAGTAAATACAGAGAAGACAGGAACAAGGTACAGCAACAGACCAACAGTGTCAGTAAAAAAAGACAGAAGTATCAGCTACTAATGCAACTACACAAGTGAGCAGCCTTGCAAGGAAATCCATGGAATCAGACAGTCCATGTCCAATTCATAATAAACCACACCCACTGTCAAAGTGTTGTGGGTTCAGAAGCAAGTAGATTGATGAACGTAAAGCTTACCTGAAGGAGAATTTTATCTGCTTTAGATGTTGTGCATCCACCAGACACATTGCCAAAGTCTGCAAAAAAACATAAGATGCAGAGAATGCAACAGTGACCAGCATACTTCAGCTTTGCATCCAGGTCCAGCTTCCTGGGCAGTAGAGACTCCTTTACCTATGGGAGAGCAAGAGGAAGCTACTTCACCCACTGTCATATCCAAGTGTACAGGGGTATGCGGGAAAGGGGCAAGGCCCAGATGATGTTCCAAGATTTGTTTAGTGACTGTATATCCCTCTAACAAATCTGACTGTTCTGTAAAGATGTATGCAGTGTTAGATGATCAAAGTAAATGTTCTTTAGCCTAATCAGAGTTTTTTGATGTGTTTAACATTAGTGGTGAAACATTTTCCTACACTCTAAGAACATGCGCAGGCATTACAGAGAAAACAGGGCATAGGGTTTCTAACTTCAATGTTCAGTCTATTGATGGGAAAACACACATAAAACTCCCCACACTCATTGAATGTGACATGATACCTGATGACAGGTCAGAATTTTCAATATCTGAGATTACACTGCATTTCCTTCATCTGAAATCCTTAACAGACAACCAAGATCCCAGCACTTGACCCTAACGCACAAATACTTATCTTGTTAGGAAGAGACATTTTGAAGGTGCACAAAGTATGTGAGCATATTAATGGGCCTCATAACAGTCCTTATGCACAATATTTAGACTTAGGTTGGGTCATAGTTGGGGAAGTATGCTTAGGACGAGCTCATAGACCAGCAGATGTGAACTCTTTCAAGACAAATGTGCTGCCTAGGGGACGCACTTCTCTGTTCAGCCCATGCACTAGCTATATACAGGTAAAAGAGACTTTTCAATGCTTGTAAACAACAGCCATACACCCCCTCATTGTGTTATTTAGGAACTGCAACTCACAATGTGGACAGTTTAGATGACAATGTGTTTGTTACTACTCCAAACGATGACAAACCTGCTATGTCTATTCAAGATGGTATGTTCCTTGATGTAGTTAAAAAAAAATGTTTATTGATGAAGCAAATTACTGGGTAGCACCCCTACCATTTCACTCACCTCATTTTAGACTACCAAACAACAGAGCAAGCCCAGAAAAGACTCCTTGCTCTACAGCATTCCTTTGTGAAAAAACCTGAAATGAAGGAACATTTTGTTAACTTTATGCAAAAGATCTTTGACCATGACCAAGCAGAACCTGTCCCACCATTGGAACCAGGTGAGGAGTGTTAGTACCTACCAATCTTTGGTGTCTATCACCCTCAGAAGCCAGGACAGATCAGAGTAGTTTTTGAATTAAGTGCTCAGTTTGAAGGCATCTCACTGAATGACACACTCCTCAGTGGACCCGATTTAAATAATACACTACTAGGTGTCCTTTTATGTTTCTGCAAAGAGCAAGTTGCAATTACCACTGATGTAAAACAAATGTTTTACTGTTTCATGGTTAGAGAAGATCACCATAACTATTTGAGATTTCTTTGGTTTTGTGACAATGACTTAAGAAATTACAGAGTTCAGGATGAAGGTACATGTCTTTGGAAACAGCCCTTCTCCAGCCATAGCCATTTATGGTCTAAGACAAATAGCAAAGCAAGGAAAGAGTGAGTATGGTGAAGATGTAGAACAGTTTATCTTGAGGAATTTCTATGTAGATGATGAACTCGCATCTGTGCCTACTGAAGCTGAAGCAGTCTCCTGCAGAGTGCTAAGGACATGCTTGCAGGATCGAATCTCAAGCTACACACAGTGGCATCCAACAGAAGTCCAGTAATGGAAGCATTTCCCGCAGATGACAGAGTTAAGATCTAAAGGACCTTGTTTCAGGTGTCGATCCTCTACCCCTTCAAAGGATCTTAGGATTAAGTTGGAACCTACAGACCGACAGTTTCACTTTTCAAGTTTCTAAAGAGGTAAAACCATTCACACGGAGAGGTATCCTGGCTACAGTAAACAGTCTTTATGACCCACTTGGGTTTGCATCTCCAATCACTATGCAAGGTAAATCTTTAGTCTGAGAACTCTCAACAGACCAATGTGACTGGGATTTACCACTCTCACCAGATAGAGAAGCTCAATGGAGAGCATGGACAGAAGACTTGATCCATCTTGAAGATCTCATTATTCCCAGATCCTATGTGCCGGTGTCACTATCATCCACAGGGAGAAAGGAGGTATGTGTCTTTTCTGATGCTTCTACTGTAGCGATAGCAGCGATGGCATATTTAAGAATCATAGACAGCAATGGTCAATGTCATGTAGGCTTTATTATGGGCAAATCTAAACTAGCTCCAACACCAGCCCATACAGTGCAACACATTTAGAATTATGTGCAGCTGTTTTGTTAGTTGAGCTAGCTGAACTTATTACTGAATAAATGGACATTGAACTTTATGCAGCTAAATATTACACTGACAGCAAAATTGTGTTAGGTTATATTCACAATACTTGTAGGAGATGTAATGTATATGTCTCAAACAGAATAATTCGTATTAGAAAATCTAATCCAGGTCAGTGGCATTATATTAACACCAGTCAGAATCCAGCAGATCATGGTACAAGACCAATTCAAGCAGCTCACCTAAAACATACCAACTGGTTCTCAGGCCCATATTTCTTACATCAGGCAGATACAAGTGATCAATCTGAAGCTAAAGTATTTGACCTCATTGAACCAGATTTTGACAGTGAGATCAGACCTGAAGTGACAGCTTTAATAACTGAAGTCTATGAACGCCAGCTAGACTCACATAGATGTCTCAGATTCTTAAAGTGGAAGTCCCTTGTGAGAGGTATAGCAACACTTATTCACATTGCCAAGTCATTTTTCAGAAGCACACAAAAGGAGTCATGTATAGGCTGGCATTGCTGCAAAGGGTTATAACATTCCTTAGACTTCTTGCAAGCTGGAACAGTGATTATCAAATGTATCCAACAAGAGGTGTTTTTGGTAGAGAAAGGTCTTTATTAAAAGAAAATCCCTGATCAAAGCACAATTAAATGTTTGAATCCTATAATTGACAAAGACGGATTGATTAGAGTAGGAGGGCGTTTGTTTAATGCAGAAATGACTGAAATGAGAAACATACTCTTATAATTTCTGCAAATCATCACATAGCTACACTCTTAAACATTATCATGAAAAGGTAGCACATCAAGGTCATGATTTCACTGAAGGTGCTCTACGTTCAGCAGGCTTGTGGATCATTAGAGCTAAAAAACTAATTTCCAGTGTTGTCCACAAGTGTGTCATCTGTAAGAAGCTGAGAGGAAGGCTGCAGGAACAGAAGATGTCACATCTCCCAACAGACAGACTTTCTGTAGCTCCTCCATTCTCACATGTAGGGCTTGATGTTTTTGGTCCTTGGAATGTAGTATCTCGCTATACTAGAGGACACTCTGCAGAGAGTAAGAGATGGGCTGTGATGTTCACTTGTTTAAGCACTAGACCAGTTCATTTGGAGCTGATTGAATCTATGTCATCTTCAAGCTTCATTAATGCTCTGAGAAGATCTCTTTCCCTTCGTGGACCAGTTAAGCAATTCCGATCTGACAAAGGGACAAACTTTGTAGGAGCCTGTAAGGAACTACAATTAACTCAGATGATCCTGAGATTCAAAACTACCTACTGGATCAGGGATGCACCTGGACTTTCAATGCCCTCCACTCATCTCATATGGGAGGAGTGTGGGAGAGAATGATTGGTGTGGCTAGACGTATTCTAGACTCAATGTTGATGCAAAGCAAAAAACACTCGACCATTGGTTTCTATTTCAAAAAGACCCTGAGAGGCCTGAAATTCTTACACCAGTAATGCTCTTGACTAAAAAGGCTTGTGCAATATCAGCTCCACCTGGTGAGTTCACCTTAAAAGAACTTTCCAAGTGCCAGTGGAAGCAAGTTCAGAATCTTGCTGATACCTTTTGGAAACATTGGAGGCAAGAGTACCTGTCATCACTCCAAACAAGAAGAAAGTGGAAAGAGGAGAAACCAAATGTTCAAGAAGGAGATCTTGTATTGTTGAAAGACTCAAGTAAAGCGCAATGAATGGCCAATGGGTCTTATTGTAAAAGCCATTCCTAGTGGTGATGGTAAAATTTGCAAAGTAGAGGTCAAAATCATTAAACAAGGGACTCCTAAAGTATATCTCAGACCTGCGTCAGATTTGATTGTTCTTTTTCAAAGTAAAGAGTTATCTGGTTGAATTTAATAGTAATTTATAGATCATGTAATAGTGGTATATGTTTATACCAGGCGGGGAGTGTTCTGTCTATTATATGGTTATTATGTTGATGTCATCTGGTGGTTGTATATTGCCATTACAGTTTAGTTCCTCTCAAGAATTAATCAGTAAGTGTCCTGCCTTTTGTTAATAAAGTTCTCAATTGTCAATGAAAAGTTTTTAGTTTCAGTTTCACAGCAGCCATCTTAGTTTCAAGAAGCATGGAAATCAGCTCTTCATATTTGTCTCTAAATATACATATGCCTGTAGGTTATTTATTGTTTGCTAAGAGCTCATTGTACATTTGCATTGCATTGTTATTCTGCTGTAAGGGTTAAATGTAAGCTTCATGTATTATTTTATGTATTGCAAGCACCACGTGTAAGTACATATTTTGTAAAACTGCAATACAATAAGAAAAGTTGAAATTACAATAACTATTCAGAAGTAAAATCAGTTTGGAATAAACACATGGCTATTTATGTCTGATAACTAGCTGTCTAGCTATCAGTAGTGAGGACAGTATATTTGCATATGAGCCTACCTAAGTTTAGATTTCAACAAAGAATACTAAAGCACAAAGCAAATTTGATGATAAAAGCAAATTGGAAAAGTTGTTTAAAATGGCATGCCCTATCTGAATCATGAACGTTTAATTTTGATTAGACTGTCCCTTTAGTCAGGAATAGTGATGTCGCAAACCTAAAAATTTGGGTTCGCGAACGGAGAACTCGAACTTCCACAAAAGTTCGTGAACCGGGCGAACCGCCATAGACTTCAATAGGCAGGCGAATTTTAAAACCCACAGGGACTCTTTCTGGCCACAATAGTGATGGAAAAGTTGTTTCAAGGGCACTAACACCTGGACTGTGGCATGCCGGAGGGGGATCCATGACAAAACTCCTATGGAAAATTACATAGTTGATGCAGAGTCTGGTTTTAATCCATAAAGGGCATAAATCACCTAACATTTCTAAATTGTTTGGAATAACGTGCTTTAAAACATCAGGTATGATGTTGTATCGATCAGGTAGTGTAAGGGTTACGTGTAAGGGTTACGCCCGCTTCACAGTGCGCAGTGTAGGTGATATACCTGCCCTGACCATGCTTTGCAGACCAGGTATCAGTGGTCAGATGGACCCTTGCCCCAACACTGTGTGCCAGACATGCCATTATAGCAGACTTATATGGCTTTGGCTTTGCTTTCTGGTGATTAGAAGGCTGCTAAATGCCACTGCTCAACACACATGTTTTATGTCCAGCAGTGAAGGGGTTAATTAGGGAACATGTAGGGAGCTTGTAGAGTTAATTTTAGCTTAAGTGTAGTGGACAACCCAAAGTATTTATCTAGACCCATTTTGGTATATTTCATGCCACCATTTCACTGCCAAATGCGATCAAATTTTAAAAAAAAAATATTTTTTTTCGCAAATTTAGGTTTCTTACTGAAATTATTTACAAACAGCTTGTGCAATTATGGCACAAATGGTTGTAAATGCTTCTCTGCGATCCCCTTTGTTCAGAAATAGCAGACATATATGACTTTGGCGTTGCTTTCTGGTAATTAGAAGGCCGCTAAATGCTGCTGCGCATCACACGTGTATTATGGCTAGCAGTGAAGGGGTTTATTAGGTAGTTTGTAGGGAGCTTGCAGGGTTAATTTTAGCTTTAGTGTAGAGATCAGCCTCCCACCTGACACATCAGACCCCCTGATCCCTCCCAAACAGCTTTCTTCCCTCCCCCACAATTGTCCCCGCCATCTTAAGTACTGGCAGAAAGTCTGCCAGTACTAAAATAAAAGGTTTTTAATTTTTTTTTAATTTTTTTTTAGCATATTTATATATGCTGTGGTGTAGCATCCCCCCTTAGCCCCCAACCTCCCTGATCCCCCCCCCCCCCAAAAAAACAGCTCTCTAACCCTCCCCATCTGCCTTATTGGCAGCCATCTTGGGTACTGGCAGCTGTCTGCTATTATTTCACAGTCAAAAAAGTTTTTTTTTTTTTAAATGTACACTACTGTTACACCAGATATGAGTGGTGGCACTGGGCAAGTGGGCACAGTATACGCTGTGAGCCTGACACACACGCTGGCAGGCAGGCAACTGCAATTAGATTACACAGGAAAAAAAAAAAAAGCCGACTGATGTTCTAGCCCTAAAAAGGGCTTTTTGGGGTGCTGTCCTTACAGCAGAGATCAGATGAGTCCTTCAGGACTGTAGTGGACACTGAATACACTAGCCTAGCTATCGATTTCCCTATTAAATCAGCAGCAGCTACACTGTCCCTCCTCTCTCTAAGAATGCAGCTTCCAAATGAATCTAAAATGGATGCTGTCCAGGAGGTGGGAGGGTCTGGGAGGGAGGGTCTGCTGCTGATTGGCTGGAATGTGTATTCTGACTGTGAGGTACAGGGACAAAGTTTACTCAATGATGATGAATAGGGGGCGGATCAAACATTGCATATGTTCGCCCGCCGAGGCGAACGCGAACATGCTATGTTCGCCGGCGAACAATTCGCGACATCACTAGTCAGGAAGTGTGTCCTGGCCCATCCCTCCAATATCTTGTGAGAAAGTAAGATACAGACAGGTGCAGCTGAACTACAATCCAAATGTGCTTGCTTACCTATTGCAGTTCTATGGAGATAGCTGGGATTATCAGTGTCAGCTTTCATAAAGTGTTTAGAAAACAGAGTGTAACAGACGCTGCCACATCAAACATCTGCAGTGCTGGAAAAAAATAAATTGCGTGTTTTGCTGATAGCTAAATAGCAACAGATGCAGATACAAAGGACTGGTAAGGTGAGAGACATTGTAGAGAGTGTGCTGCTTTATTCTGTGTGATAAGTTTGGAGTAAGTAAGTCATGTGAAGAGAATGATTTCTGGACTTTTATTATTATTTACAGTTATTTTTTAGAGCACCAACTGATTCCACAGATACATTAAATAATATGATTACAAACAAAATCATTTTTGTTCACTGACTGCTAAATTAATGAAAATGTTTGTCAATTAGGTAAAGTAGATTAAATAGCTTTTCTGCTGATGTGCAGCAGGGATTTAAAATGTCAGAAGTGAATATTCAGCTGTCAATGTCACAATCACTTTAGGAGTCTAAATTAAAATAAATATACACAGAGTCAATTCATCTCATCAGACAGAGCTCTATTTGTCTCACAATTTAAAGGATGGCTCTGAATTGGGATCTCTTTCCCACTGTCTCTCATTCCTCTATTAATTTCACAGTTTCTGAGACCAGCTACCCCCCCCCCCTACTGTGAGCTAGCTGAAAGCCAATGGCAAGAGGCATATAAGTGTAGCCACCATTCAGCAGCTTCTGAGCCTACCTAGGTATTCTTTTCTAGAAAGAATACAAAACAAATTAGACAATATAAATTAAATTGTAAAGTTATTTAAAATTGCAGGCGCTGTATAAATGCGCGTGAATTAAATAAATTGGGTTTCATTTCCCTTTAAGGCTAATGATAGAAGCAGGTTGTTCTCCTTACATAGCCATTATTCAACTTTTAATTAAAAGTTTGATTCCTGGTTATGTAAAATATTCCTTACCCTACAATGATGGATAGGTGTTCTCTTAAAGGGACAGTCTACTCCAGAATTTTTATTGTTTAAAAAGATAAATAATCACTTTATTACACATTCCCCAGTTTTGCATAAACAACTGAATTGGAGTGAGCACAATGTTATATATATGGTACACGTGAACGAACGCTCTCTAGCTGTAAAAAACTGTCAAAATGCCCTGAGATAAGAGGCAGCCTTCAAGGGCTTAGAAATGAGCATATGATCCTACCTAGGTTTATCTTTCAAAAAAGAATACCAAGAGAACAAAGCAAATTTGATAATAAAAGTAAATTGGAAAGTTGTTTAAATTGCATGCCCTATCTGAATCATGAAAGTTTAATTTTGACTAGACTGTCCCTTTAATCTATTTACATTACCACATCTTAGTTCATGTTAGGAATAGTATATACATATACATATATATATATATATATATATATGTGTGTGTGTATATATATATATATATATATATATATATATATATATATATATATATATATATATATATATATATATATATATATATATATATATATATATATATATATATATATATATTGGGCTAGATTATGAGTGGCGCGCTAACAGTTAAGTGCAAGTGAAAAGGGGTGTATCACGGGTGTTTGTGCGCATCTGGTTTTTAGCTCAAATTACAAGCTGAAAGCATTTGAAGTTAACGCGCGTCACTCGTCAGGTTAGTGCATCCTCAGAGCTCTGGTTGTTTTGCAAAACAAAAAAAGTGTCACAAAACACAAAAACACATTAAAAAGTACACATACACTCATAATAACACTATCTGAAGAAAAAAAAAAAGACATACATATCTAAATACAGTGTGTGTGTGTGATTGATTATATATATATATATATCTCAAACAGGCGACCTCAGATGCAGCTTCGAAAGTTTATTTAATATATAGCGTTTCAGCTAAAAAGTAGCCTTTATCAAGAGCATAAATTAAAAAAATGTCAAAACAAGATGTACATTGTTTTAAAAGGACAGTCAACACCAGAATTTTTATTGTTTAATAAGATAGATAATCCCTTTATTACCCATTCCCTAGTTTTGTATAACCAACACAGTTATATAAATACACTTTTTACCTCTGCGATTACCTTGTATCTAAGCCTTTGCAAACTGCCCCCTTATTTCAGTTCTTTTGACAGACATCCATTTTAGCCAATCAGAGCTGTCTCACTAGAACTCCACGTGCGTGAGCACAGTGTTATCTATATGAAACACATGAACTAACACCCTCTAGTGGTGACAAACTGTCAAAATGCCCTGAGAGAAGAGGGGGCCTTTAAGGGCTTCGAAATTTGCATATGAACCTCCTATGTTTAGCTTTTAACTAAGAATGCCAAGAGAACAAAGCAAAATTGGTGATAAAAGTAAATTGAAAAATGGTTTAAAATTATATTCTCTATCTGAATCATAAGTTAATTTTGGACTAGACTGTCCCTTTAATTTATGCTCTTGATAAGGGCTACATTTAGCCGAAACACGTTGAGATCTATTTTAAATAAACTTTTGAAGCTGCATCTGAAGTTGCCTGTTTGACGTTTGTAATAAAGGCTGATTTTAAACTGCAATCTCGTGAGTATACTCTGATTATGCGCCTACCAAATGTTTGAAACCTGCTACACTATTGTGAGCCTTTCATCTGGGAGGTTAAAGAGGTTGAGATACTCTGAGGACGAGAGTAGCTCCATCCCTTGGAGGTGACACAGTGCTGCCATCTTTTTCATATTGTATCCTCTATATACGGTTTGGGAGAACCGGGGCTGGCAGCGAGCACCTAAAGGGAAGTGCTAACACTATTTCATACTTTATCTATGTATCCAAAGTAAAGCCAGTCTTGGGAAAGTAGACTTTTAATCTTGTTAGTGGTGATGTCATTAGCGGTGCCAAATATCATTCCATATATCTCGTGATGAAAGATATTACTGATGATATAACATACTGTATGTAATCAATAATTTCAAATGGAGACTACAGCTTATACCCATTTTATCAACTTCTTTAAACAGTCATTAAAGGTATACTGAACCCTATTTTTTTCTTTTGTGATTCAGATAGAAAGTTGCTTAAAATTGCATGCTCTAATTTACTCATTTTCTTCGTTCACTTTGTATCTTTATTTAAAAAAAGCAGGAATTTAAGCTTACGAGCCAGCCCATCTTTGGTTCAGCACCTGGGTACAGCTTGCCGATTGGTGGCTAAATGTACCCATCAATCTGCAAGTGCTACCCAGGGTTCTGAACCAAAAATGGACCGGCTTGTAAGGTTGCATTCCTGATTTTTCAAATAAAGATAAGAGAATGAAGAAAAATTTATAATAGAAGTAAATTAGAAAGTTGCTTAAAATTGCATGCTGTATATGAAAATCATGCAAGAAAAAACATTTGGGTTCAGTATCCCTTAAAAAGACAGTAAAGTCAAAATTAAACTTAAAAAAGCATACCTAGGTAGGATCAGAAGCAGCAGCCAGAAATGCTCTACTGGGAGCTAGCTGCCAATTGGTGACTGGACATATATGGCACTTGTCATTGGCTCAGCTAACTCCAAGTAGTGTATTGGTGCTTTTTCAACAATGAAGCAAATTTGACGATAGAAGTATCATGTTTAAAATGTTATGCTCTCTGCATAATGAAAGAAACAAAAGTGGGCTTCATCTTCATATTCCCAAAGTTTTTAATGAAAACATCAGTTTACTGTATATGCATGTTTTTGCCACTGAATATATCATTATTTTACTTATTTGTCACACAATGTACCCATTTAGTTTCTATCCTAAAACTGCACACCTCCGGATTATCCCCTTTGCTAATTAAGCACATGCAAATGTGATTATATCACAGAGAAAATGCTGTATATTTTAAGCATAATATATTTTAGGAAAAAAAATATCATCAGTTTATCTAACATCTTCTGGGAAGTATTTGTCAAATTAAAATGCTTGTACTCCATAGCTGTAGGTGTTATTGTAGTGTGTCTTTGAAGATGCGTCTACTGAGATATGATGGGAAGGATTTGAGAGGTGAGTCTTGACAGATATTCTACAGTTATTTAATCCAGTTTTGATTAAGCTGTGGGAATTAACATCCACATTTGCACTCTAGAAATTCAATAAGGTTGGCACTAGTAATGTGATAAACCCATAACACAAACTCCTTAACACACACAAACTCCATTACACACACACACACACATATATACATACATACATACATACATACATACATACACACATACACACACATACACACACATACACGCGCACACACACACACACATACATACACATATACACACACACATACACACACACACACACATATATACATACATACATACATACATACATACACACAGGCTTAAAGGGATATGAAACCCAAAAAATGTAAATTTGTGATTCAGGCAAATCCTACCATTAAAAAAAAAATAAAAAAAAAATAAAAAAGGAGTTTTCAATTGACTTCTATTATCAAATTTGCTTTGTTCCCATGGTATTCTTTGTTGCAGAGGTACCTAGGTAGGTGTCAGCACTACATGGCAGAAAACAGTGCTGCCATCTAGCACTCATGCAAATTGAAAACATTCTTGCAAAAGTGCTGCAGACACGTGCACTCCCCTGAACTTACATCCCTGGTTTTCAACAAGAGATACCAAGAGAACAAAGAAAAAATGACAATAGAAGTAAATTAGAAAGTTGTTTAAAAATCCATGCTCTATCTGAATCAAGAAAGAAAAAGTTTGAGTTTCATATCCCTTTAAAACAGTTGTATTTTACCTATAGCTATTGTATGCACACTATAGGGATCCATTTATAGCTGTCCTTTATTGGCCCCTTTAGACACCTAATTAAAAAAAACTTCATGGCGGAACCTATTGCTTTATGGTCACTTCACTAAACATTTACACTTATTTTTTCAACATATTATAATAAAAAATATATAGCTGCATAATATTGACAGGCTAATCTTTTTGAGTACAGCATTCTTTATGCATTTAGTTGTGTTTAATGTTCCATTAAAGGCACATTAACCTCACATTTATTTGCAGAATTTAAAGGAAGGTATTGTAAAATGTACTATAGGTTTTTCGTTCTTGGAAAGCAGACTGTATGTTTGCATGCTGACAAAATTTATTTTTTGCTTATTGTGTGTTTTGCTATTGATCATATTGTGTTCATTTCAGCCAGTGATCAATCTATCCCACATAAGAATTATGCACAGAGGGCAAGATTTGCTAAACTTAAAGAAACATGATATCCAAATGTTAAAGCTCTTGAAAGTAATGCAGCAAATCTGTAAAAAGCTGACTACAAATTATCACCTGAACATCTCTATATAAAAAAGGAAGATATTTTACCTCAAAATGTTCTTAATAGCCACATCACATTTGTAAAGGAACATAAACAGCCAATAATGCTAGCCCCATGACTTGCAAGAAATTGTGCAGGAAATCTCAAGATAGTTCATTGAAATCTCATGAGATCACAATAAAACAAAAGTATGACAGTTACACTGCGTCACTTTCAAGTGATTTAAAATGTGGGTATAATGTCTCTTTTTAAGAAAAAAAAAACTCAAGCTACCTCAAGTGATTTAAATTCTTCCCACTCTCTAAGAAAGTGGCTGAATTGCAAATGAATTTGTAAGACAAGATGTATCTCATTGATTCAAACTTAAGATGATGGCACCCAACACAGTTAAATGCTCTTTACTTGTGAGGAATGTAGATGAAACCTTGATTTTAAAATTAAGGTTAAACTTGTAATTTCTCATAGCTGTCAGTACAGCAGCACTTATTTTTTACACAAACATACATATATTTAGGCATCCAGTTGAAACAGATTTAGGAGTCAAGTCAATGTCGCCCCTAATACCAAGTCTAGTGAATCTGGCAAGAGTGAATTAGTCTTTAAGAAAATACAAACACCATACGAGTAATAAATATTACATAATGGGGTTGATTTATCAAAGGCTTCGCAAGCCTTTCGACCCCCTATGACTGTAGGTTCTCACAAGAAACCACTGCTTTCCAAACCTTTTGCCACCTAAGGTGGCAAATTTCAATCTCCCCGGTTTTGTCTGACAGCTCCTGCCCGCACATGATTGGCTGTGCTCAGGGCAGGGGGCGGGATTGCACGCGAGTGCACAATACCGCTCATGTGCAATGCTGAATCTTGCAAGCCGGAATTCTGCCCGTCAGAGGCGAGCTGCGGCAGAAGGAGCACGTATGTCTGCCACTGTCCGCCGCAGATTGATAAATCGAACTCAATGTCTGCGAGTCAATACAAACAAATAGTATGCTGTAAACTGTAAATTCTAACTGAGATTAAGAGTCAATGCAATTAACAGTAAGCAATTAACATTAACTTCTAAGTGAAATTAACTTTTGGAATATTTTACTTCAGATACAAACATGCACCAAATTGATCTAATTGAAGTCACTAAACAACTCCTACAAGGTAAGTTAGGGAAAGGATTAGGAAGTTAAAATGAAATTTTCCTGATTCATAGAGAGAGTACAAATTTTAAAAAGTTTTCTTATGGGCTTCTATTATGAAATTTACATCTCTCTATTGCTTTTCTTTTGTTAGAGTGATGGTAAACTTTAACTAAACAAATGCCATAAATGTAATCTTTCCCATTAAAAAAGTATATGTGTACCTTTTTTTTTTTTAATCTATTGTGAAAGGGTTAAATTAGTTCATATAGTAATGCTTATTTTGCAATATTATGCCAGCCCACTTGGATGAACTGTTTTTTATTGCAATTCCAGTAAACATCCAATCAACGTGTGTCATTTGACAATCTTAAAGTCCAGCCCCTTTAAAGCCCTTAAAAAGGATATGTAGAGAGTAGATCTGACTGCTCTATATATCACAGCCCAGCCAAGAGAGGAAATGAAGGAACAGACAATATCAATTAAGATTATAAATATTTTATTATAAAATAAATATACACTTTATATAAAAATATACAGTATATACACTTTAAAATAAATAATGATGTGGTTTTTTTAATTACATTTTTCATTGCAACATTCTTATAGTCTGAAATTTACCATCACTTTAAAGAGACAGTAATGTCAAAAATCAACTGTTATGATTCAGATATAAAATGCGATTTTAAAAAAACTTTCCAATTTAATTCTGTAATAAAATTTGCTTCTTTAATATCCTTTGTTGAAGCGCATACCTTGGTAGATTCAGAAGCAACATTTCATGTCCCTGAGCAGGCTGGAGATTGGTGGTTGAACATATATGCCTTTAGTAATTTGGCTCACCAGTGTTCAGCTAGCTCCCAGTAATGCACTGCTGTTCCTGAGGCTACTTAGGTTTGCTTTTCAACAAAGGATACAAAAGAACAAATCAAATTTGCTTATAAAAATAAACTGGAAAGTTGTTTAGAAATCCATTTTCTATTTGAATCATAAACAATGAATTTTGTCATTAGAGTACTTTTAAAACATAGCTCATTTCCATGAGCTCATACCTAGGTAGGCTCAGAACCATGTAGGTTTCTCAAGGACTATATTTGTTACAATGTTATACATATATTGCTCAACAGAGATGTATATACTGCTCTATCCGGAGCCGAATATCCTCTTGTGCAATTGAAACACACTAAGGTCTGGATTTGTACTGATCTTAGTGTGTTTCACTTGCATAAGAGAATATTTGGCTCTGAAAAGAGCCCGATGCCGAAAACAGCCTCCTACGTCTACATTCAACAGTGACCAAAACTGCCAAATGCACAGCTCTATTGCTCAAGGACATGTGCTATTGAGCCTACTTAGGTATGTGTCAAGGCAAGCAGACAAGTTTTTTTTTTAAAAAATAACAGTTTTTCATATTTTGGCCATGGGGCAGATGAACTATCCTATTGTCAACATATTGAAATATTGAACAGAAAAGCAGCAACACAACTGCACTGCCCTGTACATTTTGCAATATGATGGTCACTATTAAATGTAGAACATTTATAATATAACTTGGGGAACCAAAGAAGAGCTTAAAAATACCTAAACAATTTTAACTGCTTGGCTGCCATGGAAGGTTGCAATATTCTGCTTTAATATTTAGTCTTCTCTGGCAAAAAAAAATTAAAAAAATGGTTAGAACACCCATTCCTAACTATAGAAGAGTTCACACAATTGTATGTGCTGTTGTATTGCTAAGCAATAAGGTCACATTTATTACAATAGCCATTATTTTACAAGGAACAATATAGTCTATCTGGTAAACTGTAAACATATGGAAGATTTTAGAGTCTTTGCCACTCTCCATTATCTGCTTCAGCATATACAACTAAACAGAGTTATACATTTTGATTGTATCTCTATCCCCCTTCAGTCACTTAATATTTCCATTATGCATAAACCATTGGTGCACAATAAAGATTTTCATTGATTTAGTCCTTCAGTTAAAGCTTGTCAAAAAACAAAATGTACATTTTCTTAGTAAATATGTGAATCTGTCACAATTATAAATACATATTCAATTAAACCTCTAATTTTCTGCATCTGATAATGGTTAACCACTTGTTACACTCTTTTATACTGGGACAATACTACAATGCTATTACAAACATCTACCAAATATTTGCTACAAAATAGATTTTCAACTATTAGATTGAACTTATGTCAAATTCTGTTACTTTTTAATCACATTAAAATACTTATCTATTTAGCTTACTCTGTGTATTTATTGTTATTGGAAACACTAATTATCCCTGGTTTAAATGCTCTAACTGTTGAGCTGGCAGAAATATTCTAGCATGAATGTTCAACTGAATCTGTGTTAGACATTCTTTTTAACAATTGCATCCACCTCAGCCCTATGTGTTGCAGTCATATCTGGCAATGAAGGGGTTACACTGTCATTTCAGCCATAACACAAAGAAGATACAGTATAGCACAGGAAAGATGTCATGCTGTGAATATATGCCAGTTTGTTGGAACTCTCCATGATACAGAGTTAGTTCTTTTTTTATCAGCATGGTGATGGCAAAAAAAGACACATTACCAAGTATAATCACATCAGTTTCAGGGTGGCGGTATGCAAATAAATGGATTACAGCAGAGTTTGTATAACATTGCATGACTGGGATGCCTATAAGTACACTAGCAATAAAAATCTAACTGCAGTGCCATGCTGCCAAACAAATCTTATTGCTGGCCCAGAAGTATAAGAGCAGACAAGTGTCTCATAACTCATTTACAGTCCATTATGATGTATCTTGTTAGTTGCCAAATAAGTACTTTGAAGAGCAATTGATTAGGAACTCAATTTTTACATAAGTTCCAAAAAATAATCAACAAAAGAAAAAAAGCACTTTTCTTTTAGAATTATTTTGATTGTTATTGGTTAGCTCTGCAGAATCTGTTAGCCCTCTATAAATACCTGATAATAATAAATGTATGTATCTGCTATAAATAGTATTGCTAAATACTGCAGCCCCCTGAGATCTCAAGTGTGTTAATAGACATACATTTACAGAGGAGCCCGTTTCACTTGTCTTTTGCTTCACCTATTGCAAAGAAAGAGGCAATGGGGAAAGTGTCATTAAAGGGACACTGAACCCAATTTTTTTTCTTTTGTGATTCAGATAGAGCATGCAATTTTAAGCAACGTTCCAATTTTACTCCTATTATCAATTTTTCTTCGTTGCTTTCTTTATTTGAAAAAGGCATCTAAGCTATTTAGTTGTTCAGAACCATGGAAAGCACTTTTTTTATTGGTGGGTGAATTTATCCACCAATCAGCAAGAACAACTTAGTGTGTTTGCCAAAAATGGGCCGGCATCTAAACTTACATTTTTGCATTTCAAATAAAGATACCAAGAGAATGAAGAACATTTGATAATTGGAGTAAATTAGAAAGATGCTTAAAATTGCATTCTCTATCTGAATCTCAAAAGAAAAGTTTTGGGCTTATTGTCCCTTTAAAATAAGAAAAATTGGTGAAGAGCCCCCCCCCCCCCCCAATACTATCACTACCCACCACCTCTAATATGTAGATTAGTGGAAACCTCCTTTTGCACCAACGTTATATGGTCTGCTACATGCTAAACCTTAAGAATCAGGGTGCTACAAAGGTTAACTCTAGAACTACCCCTGACTTGACCATAAAGCCAGGCTACAATCATACCATGAAAACGGAACATGAGGAGAAACCAAAAAACTATTGACCTGTTACATTTAACAGATGTCTAATATTACTTCTAAATAACACAGGATGAAAGTTGGTTAATACAAACAGGTTGTTCAAATTCTTGTCAAAAATAAGCCTGAGAACGTATTTCTCTAAAAATTTGAGAAAAATTATAAATAATGTAAGCTTTTAATTAAACTGAACAAAATGTTAGTAGTCATCAATCAAAGAAATGAAGGTGTTACTTGTACAGTTACAAGGTCTTTCCTTAATAGACAGATTTTTTTTTTCTAAAAATGTTATACACAGAGAGATACAGATCAGAGTAGTATATTCTTAATATAATCCTTATTTAGGTAACTACCCACATGCACTAGAGAGTCTTTTTGTATATACAGACACCCACTTGGGGTTTAACCTGCTTTTCAGTAACCAATACATGTATACAGCTAGAACTGTGAAAAATATTAACTGGACTCTAACTGCAATAAATAAGATTGCAAAATACACCCATAATTTAGCATTGAAAGCAATATTTACAATTATCTTCAAAACTCGGTATTTGCCTCTTAAAAAAAAAAAAAAAAAAAATGTATTTACCTTTTAAAGAAGAATTACAAGTCTTCCAATAATTTTGAATCCAGAAAACAATGTATTGGAATGCAACATCTTGAAGATTTCCAGGGATCACAAATGAAACACACACAAATAAGACAAACTGCTTCACTCAGAGACAGCTGAAGTGATGAACACGTGATATTTTTTTGCTAAAGAAAAATATAAAATCAATCATATTTATAGATGATCCCCAGCCACTAAAGAATATGAGAACTGGAGCTGTTACTGCGTTTACACTATTTCCATTTGTCTTTTCTTGCAGATACTTTTTTTTATCCTAAGTAGAATCCACTTCATGCAACTGATGCTGCATAGAGTCAGTGGTCCAGCGTCTCTGCTGCTGTTCAGTATTTGCTGCTCACAGCTCAGCATCAGTTTAACACTGAGCGACTTCTCTGCTCACAGCCCGGCTCTCACTACTAACAATAAGACACACCTCCAAAACAGTGATGCCATCTGCCTTGTCTTGAGTACCTAGGAAAATGTGAAGTGGAATTCACACCCAGTAACTACTGTGTTAGTGATAATTAAAATATCAGTAACACTTCCCTAATGTAATTCAGTAGACAAATAATTAATATAAAAGCCCTCAATGAAGTGAATTTTTAGTGCTGAATAAACTCTGTAAATATATTTGTTGCTTTAATTTTCATGTTTAAATAAACATTCATTACATTTTTTGCAGAACTTGACACAGAGGTGTCAACACATTGTCCTTAAAGGGATATTGTACATTATATTTTTCTTTGCATACATGTTTTGTTGATGATCCATTTATATAGCCCATCTGGGAGTGTTTTTGTAAAAATGTATGTTTTGCTTATTTTTAAATAACATTGTGCGGATTTTCAGACTCCTAACCAAGCCCCAACGTTTTAGATGTATACCAGTGTCTACAAGCTCCAGGTTGTGTACTGGGTCTTTTCAATAGGGGGTCTGCTATTTTTGCTTTCCCAGCCCATTTCACTGGGTGTCCCAGCCTAACCTTATCAACAGTGCTAAACAGGGAGCTTCTAAGTAAGTTTTTAAAAGGTTTTATACTAGATTTTAGATCAGTATCTGTGCATATTATTCTTTATAGTAGTGTCTATTACATGCAGTTATATGAAAATTGGTGTATACTGTCCCTTTAAGGGTTCCAAACAGACCAGAATTTCCCATATTATTTGCTGAAAACAATTGAATGGAACATTAGATCCTTTCATTAGGTTACTTGTATATAAAAGTGACATTCTGATTGTCTAAATGATAGAAAAGATTGTAGCCACAATACATTTATAAGATTGAATCCATGTGTGTATTTCAGATTCTTGTTGCATTAGGCACACCCATATTTGTCACCCCCTTATTCCCCACAATTCATATCATGACTACCTCTTCATATCTCATTTAACAGAATATCCCATTCTGAACTCCTTCCAGGCAACAATGTACTCAAAACAATGCTTTCCCTTTTGCAAGTATCAGGCAACAGGCATTTAACATTTTCCTCAGTAACACACATGCAGGGTTTTAACCCTTATATTTCCAGTAACCCCATTGCTACCCCTGACAAATATTTACCCCTCTGCAGTCCATCATCAAAAGATTCCTGGTGTTTTTCTGGGGCACAATGCCATTATGTGCCCCTTGTATGCTGTTGCAGTGCTCGCTTCTTATGGACTTGCATGTCTGTGCTGAGAAGAAATAAACTACATCATGTATGACATTGCCTATAACCTTAATGGTGATGTCATGTCTGCCCTTATTTTATCCTAGCCAGGAATCCATTTACCTGGTGTAGGGAGCATTGAAACAGTGTATCAGGGAACAGATAAAAAAAAAATGATACATCCCTGACAGGAAAGTCATCCATGCCCACACCTAGACATAAATATACAGATGATTATATACTTACATTAAAGTTAATGTTTTATTTGATTGACCTAAGCTGTAAGCATTTCAATGGAAAGAACTGTAAACAAATAAACATTTTATCTAACAGAAAGTCAAAACAGTACACATTTTGATCAAAACACAGCTATTGGTATCAAGGTAGGTTTTGTGTGATTAAAGGGACACTGAACCCAAATGTTTTGTGATTCAGATAGAGCATGCAATTTTAAGCAACTTTCTAATTTACTCCTATTATCAATTTTTCTTTGTTCTCTTGCTATCTTTATTTGAAAAAGAAGGCATCTAAGCTATTTGTTTGGATCAGCACCCTGGAAAGCACTTGTTCATTGGTGGATAAATGTATCCACCAATGAGCAAGAACAACCCAGGTTGTTCACCATAAATGGGCCGGCATCTAAACTTACATTCTTGCATTTCAAATAAAGATACCAAGAGAATTAAGAAAATTTGATAATAGGAGTAAATTAGAAAGTTGCATGCTCTATCTCAATCACAAAAGAAAAAATTTGGGCTCAGTGTCCCTTTAACAGCTGATTACTAATGGAAACATTTCTTGTATGTATAGGGCTTCATAGCCACACTACAGTGTTTTCTGCATAATAGGTGTTAAAAAGAAGCAAATTCCCACAAATATAATGTCTGTATGAACATTGTGAGAACCTAAAGCAGGATATAAACAAATTCTACTAGCAGGAGGGAGATTATTACGTGATATTAAATTACATAAAACAAATTCTGTCAGTACCTGAAAAAGTTCATTGAAAGCATTTAGTAGGGCATTCTGATTTTGACTAAAGCATCAAGCTAGAATGCCTTATCCTAAGGCTGCATAAAAATAATGGTAGATAATTTAAATAAATCATTAACGAACGTGCTGTTAAGAAAAGAAGGGTTTTCCTGTTAAAATATTTTTCATCTGGTGTTGTACAAGTACAGTGTTGTATAATATATATCAATCAGTTCCTTTCCAGTTATCTATTTTAAAAAGATTTGTGTCAGCATAATTATAATGTGCTGCAAGGAAAGCTGTACATAAGTAATTTATTGGATATTAATTTGTATTCTATAAAAGGGACCCAAAACACATCTTTAAAAATTATTTGGTCAACTAAGCCTTATGTATAAAAAAACCTTACAGAGTGAGCTCTAATAATATCAGTTAAAGGTAAATATGGAATAAATGACACAATCAATACTTGCTAAATTCAACGTTTACAACAGTATTTAATTGGTTCTTTTAAAACCTATTTGCTAAAAAAGGCAGTATTTAAAACACAAGTTATTTTATCTTCTAAAAATACAATCATAAAATCACAATTCATATAGGATAACAATATAGAGTGTGCACTCTTAAAAACATGTAAAACTAAAAAAATGGGGGGGGTCTTCCCTCTCTGGTTTAAATTAAGTGGGGCTCTAGCCACAACTAAGTAATGTTCCTTAATGGAGGATCGCAAAAAGATATGGCTCGCACCTTCTGCTCTGAAGGCTCACTGAAATGCCACTTGTATTATGTGTTAATACTTGCACTGTGTTGTAGCATCCAACACTTTAAACTCTCCTGTATGCAGCTTGTTGTCTGTGTTTTCTGTTACCTCTTTCCCCAGGTTCCTTTATGCAGTCCGAATCTCCTTAGGACTGAAAGGTTACTGTGTTAGCAGCTTTTTTTCATCCGGTCCCTGATTGTGTAGGCGATCCGGTCTGTAATCACAGCTTAGGGGTCATTCCAGAAAGACAATAGTTTTCTTTAAAGGGACAGTCTAGTCCAAAATAAACTTTCATGATTCAGATAGGGCATGTAATTTTAAACAATTTTCCAATTTACTTTTATCACCAATTTTGCTTTGTTCTCTTGGTATTCTTAGTTGAAAGCTTAACCTAGGAGGTTCATATGCTAATTTCTTAGACCTTGAAGGCCGCCTCTTAAGAATGCATTTAACAGGTTTTTCACCACTAGAGGGTGTTCGTTCATGAATTTCATATAGATAACACTGTGTTCATGCACGTGAAGTTACCTGGGAGCTATCACTGATTGGCTAAACTGCAAGACTGTCAAAAGAACTGAAAAAAGGGTCAGTTTGCAGAGGCTCAGATACAAGATAATCACAGAGGTAAAAAATATATAAATATAACTGTTGGTTATGCAAAACTGGGGAATGGGTAGAAAAGGAATTGTCTATCTTTTAAAACAATAACAATTCTGGTGTAGACTGTCCCTTTAAGCAGTTCTTTTTCTCTTGTTTGCAGTCTTGGAGTCTCTAGCACTGTTAAACTAGTACCTTAACCTTTTAACGCCGTTATGCCGTTCTATTCCGTCATATTTACACTGGGCTTTAAAGCCGTTATGACGGAATAGAACGTCATAACAAATGGCTGTCCTAAAGCCTTCTGTGCTTCAAGGACTTGATCGCGGTCTGGAGGGCGTTCCTAGGGTTGTAGGGATGCCCCCCAGATGCGATCCAATAATTGAAATCTCGCGATTTCACAATAATTGAAATGTTCCGATGTAGGCACTTTAATCCTGTCATGAAAGGGTTAAAGGAGTTCAATCAGAATGTTGTTTTTTGCTACTTGCAGATCCTTGTAACAAACAGTGTTTGTGCTCCAAAAGGAAAACAGTCCCTCAGCAGCTAATCAATTTCAACTAGTTTCAGCCTTGTGCAGGCCTTTATCAAGATCTTGAACATTACTTAGTTGTGGCTAGAGCCCCACTTCATTTAAACCAGTGAGGGAAGACCCCCCCTTTTTTTAGTTTACATGTTTTTAAGAGTGCACACTCTATATTGTTATCCTATATGAATTGTGATTTTATGATTGTATTTTTAGAAGATAAAATAGCTTGTGTTTTAAATACTGCCTTTTTTAGCAAATAGGTTTCAAACAGGTTTTACAAGAACCAATTAAATACTGTTGTAAACATTGAATTTAGCAAGTATTGTTTGTGTCAATTATTCCATATTTACCTTTAACTGATATTTATTAGCGCTCACTCTGTAAGGTTTTTTAGTTTAAGTTTTTAACTATCCACTGCAGGAGATAGTTGTTAGAGTGTAGTTTGGTATCTTCTATTCAGTACTATTTACATTGCTTACATAAGCCTTATGTATAACTCTGTCAAAAACATTTTTTTATATATTATTATTAAACATCCTTATAATCCAAGAATATTTTATAATCTCCTGTTCCAGTTACCCAAACACTATTTGGTGTGTATGTAATTGAATGTAATTAAATGAGAAAATTTGTTTTTTAGTAAGGCAATTGGCAGAATGATTAAAATAATGGCATATAGGTTGATAAAACTCATATCATCATTGGAAATGTAGGGAAACTCCATACACATCACATGTTCGTAATGTGCAGAATAGATACAAATATCACTTTTATTTCTTCTTTAAAAGGTAAATTGATTTTTATTTTTTTAAAAGGCAAATACTGAGTATACCATATTCTCACACTGTATCATATTCTCACAATATACCATATTCTCACACTGTATCATATTCTCACAATATACCATATTCTCACAATATACCATATTCTCACAATATACCATATTCTCACACTGTATCATATTCTCACAATATACCATATTCTCACAATATACCATATTCTCACAATATACCATATTCTCACAATATACCATATCCTCACACTTTACCATATTTTCACACTATATCATATTCTCACACTACACCATATTCTCACACTGTATCATATGCTCACACTATGCCATCATCTCACACTATACCATAATCTCACACTATGCTATATTTGTCCAGCCCACTCTAATAACTACTCCTCATGTTAATTGTTCTTTGTATCTAGAATGTACTTCAAATTAATATTACATTTTTTTTTAATCTTTCCATGTCTCATCATAAAAGGTGCCCTTTAATAGAAGTATTCCATTAGCTGAGTCATTTTCAACTTGTTTTGACCATGTATACCCTTGACATAGTTTTGAGATTCATGCGACAAGCCTGATCTGTTGTATATGTCTGCGACGCCCCTTGTACTGAAAACGAATGCAAATTAAAATGTGTTCTACAAATGAAAATGTAGTTTTAGAGAAATTAATATATATATATATATATATATATATATATATATATATATATATATATATATATATATATATATATAAATATGTTTGTCTGATTAAGATAGTTTTCTTTAAAGGGACACTGAACCCAAATTTTTTCTTTTGTGATTCAGATAGAGCATGCAATTTAAGGCAACTTTCTAATTTACTCCTATTTTCAAATTTTCTTCATTCTCTTGGTATCTTTATTTGAAATGCAAGAATGTAAGTTTAGATGCCGGCCCATTTTTGGTGAACAACCTGGGTTGTTCTTTGTTGATTGGTGGATAAATTCATCCACCAATAAAAAAAAGCGCTGTCCATATTCTGAACCAAAAAAAAAAGCTTAGATGCCTTCTTTTTCAAATAAAGATAGCAAGAGAACAAAGAAAAATTGATAATAGGAGTAAATTATAAAGTTGCTGAAAATTGCATGCTCTATCTGAATCACAAAATAAAAAATATGGGTTCAGTGACCCTTTAAGTATGCTTTGTAGAAGAGTAAGTCTATGTAGGCTAATAGGAGCTCAGGGGCGTGCACATGTCTACATCAGTCTATGGCAGCAGTGTTTGCAACTATGTTTAATATTCAGCTCTTGATCTCACCTTGGATTACTCTTTAAGAAAAGCTACAAAGAGAACTACTCAAAATTGGTTATAGAAGTAAATTGGAAAGTTGCTTAAAACTTCATGATTTATCCAATCAATTTAAGTTTAATGTGACTTTACTTTCCCTTTTAGAATACTCCCTGAGGGGCCTCATGATACTGACAAGGCATCTTATTAAATCTTGCCAGATCAATGAGCTGTAGAGAATGAGACCCTAAGAGTCTACTATAAATTCATTAATATTTAGTATCTTTTCATCTTCAGACTTAATTCTAGGTGACACTCTTATCTATTATTATTATTATTATTTACAATGAAAATGACTTGTCATAAGATAATAAAACATAATTGACTAAACAAATCTAGTAAAGGAGGAACAGGGCCCTGCTCCGAAGAGCTTTAAGTCTACAGGTTGCGACTATGGCTGTGACAGTCGAGACAGTCATGACACTATGATGGTAAATCATTAGAATTATCTGTTGAACTCAATTGCAATAATAGTTTAAGCACCATGTATATATACCTCTGTATATTCTACCTACACATATATTTAAAGCTTTAATTAAGAGTCCTTAACTATTATTGGTTATATACACAAATACACAGTAGCGTCTCCCTTTGCAGCTCCAGGCTATTTAATGTTGTGGGTAAGATGGAAGAATGTGTAAAGTGACTCACCCGGCAGCGTACAGGTCGTGCCGTAATCGTGGCCCCACTATGCGGTTGCGGAGAATCATCCGGTTTTTCCCAGCTGTACTGAGGATCCCATCTCCGCCGGCCTCCTGTGCACTAACCTCTTCAATGCAAGTGCCGGGTGAGTATCAGCGTTAGCGTGTTTCTCGCTACCAACCGTGGCACACGCTGTCTTCCTGATGCGGTCTTCCCTGCTTTGCGTAATGACGTCACAACAACAACACCAATCCAACCACTGCTGCTCCGGTGTACGCCAAGGCTCAAGCTGGGAAAGGTATATAGACGTAATTGTAGAAAAACCAGCGAGACCTCCAGGCGTTGAATCAAAATTGACTTTATTGGAGAAAACAATAAAACAGCATAAAAGCTTAATGCCCTTGCATAAGGGGTATACTGAACGGGTCCTACGCGTTTCGGCAGCCCTCTGCCTTATTCATGGACTGATAAGTTCACATAGAAATGCTACTTAAATACACCTGAGCCCCCAGGTATAGGAAACCCCGTATATGCTAATTTTAAAGGGACAGGACATTGCCTTACAGTCATGGTGTTAAGTGATTAGGAATTGTAACAAATGACCTTGTTTAATTAGTAACTATTGAATCATGTTTCTAACCAATGCATTTTGAATATAATATATATAAACCATTAACATAATCATATATCATGTGATCCTGAACTAATGTTTACATGAAATTGCGGTCATTAGTACAGACAAATTCAAGCAGCATATTTTTATCATGATTCTTAAATTAAAGGAAAGAAAAAAAGAAGAAGAAAAAGAAAAAGAAGAAGAAAGAAGAGAATGATTCCAAAAATGGGGGACAGTATAAACATAACAATCACAATAAGATCCAAACAATTTTTAAAGTGTGTATGCCTAACCTTGGATATAAATAGATTTGCTTTATTATTAATTTATCTATCCATTCTACTATCATAGTCAGACTCAAATTACTTACAATATATATATGGATCTTACTAGTGAGTATTGGTATAATGTTGATACTATTTCGAGAATTGTCTCTTATATATAAAAATATGGAGTAATAAGATGGGCAACTTGTAAGCTACCCACTAATTATAGTCTGTTTTAATACTGCCGGTTCCAAAAATTAATAACATCACCTTCAATATTGAAGCCCTTTGGTCTTCTAGTCTGTAATTTGAAGATCCAAAAGGCTTCTTTGAACAGTAACTTCGTCATTCTATCCCCTCCACGTAGTGGAGCTTTGATCTGGTCAATCACTTGCCATTTAAAAGATGAGACTACTTTATCATGAACATAGATAAAGTGTCTAGCTAGATCTGAACACTCAACACCGTTCTCTATGTTGTTCAGGTGTTCCCTGATCCTGTTTCTGCCCTCTCTGGAGGTGCATCCCACATACTGTTTCTTACATTGGGTGCACTCAACCAGATATATTACAAAAATAGAGCGGCAGTTTGTGTAGGATCCAAGATCAAACACCTTCTGTGTTACATATGATTGAAAAATTTTCGTAATTCGTGTGAAACCACACGCTATGCAGCTGCTAAAGTGGCATTTGTAATGTCCTTTAACCTCTAGCCAACTGCTGACCCTAGTGGGGGACTTACGTAACAAGCTGGGAGACAACATGTTACCTAGAGAACATCCTCTCTTAGGTACAAAATTACAACCTTTAGATACATAATCTTTAAGGCTGTCTTCAGCTGTAAGTATCGGGAGATGTTTACCAACCATGCTGCATATATCATCAAACTGAGCACTGTACGCGGTAGTAAAAGTGGGTTTCAAAGAACTGAACCCAGTATCTCTTTTACTATTCCCATGGTCCCCCAGTAGTTGTCTCCTGTCTATGCGACGTACTTCCAAAAGAGCTCTCTCAAGCACCTTCCTCTTATACCCTCTCTCAAGAAAATTATCCATTAGAATTAAGCTTTCATTTTCAAAATCTGATTCATCCGTGCAATTACGTTTTACACGGATGAACTGACCTTTCGCAACCCCAAAACCTGTGTATTTTGGGTGATTGCTCCGGCCATGCAACACTGCGTTGGTAGCTGTGGGCTTCCGATACAAGGTTGTCTTCACTCTGTGGTCTTCAACATCCCCAATAAGGAGAATATCTAAATATGGTATTGTATGTTGATCACACTCATAAGTAAATTGAAGATTAACCTCATTCTGATTCAAATATAGTATGAAAGCCTCAATATTTTGATGACCTCCCGTCCAAACGAACAGGAGGTCATCGATGTATCTTTTATACATCTTAATGCTCTTAAGGAATGGATTGCCATCTCCAAAGACGTGGCACAGCTCCCACCAACCCATAAAAAGGTTGGCGTAGGCCGGGGCAAATTTAGCCCCCATGGCTGTGCCACGTCTTTGGAGATAGAAAGTTCCGTTAAACAAAAAGAAATTGTGAGAAAGCAAGAAATCTAGGGTTTTAAGCAAAAAAGTCTTAAGATCTTCACCATAGTTACTGAATCTGTCTAGCATGTATGAAATGGCAGCTAAGCCATGCGAATGTGGAATAGCAGAATATAGGCTGACTACATCAATTGTCAGCCAAATATTCTTTTCATCCCATTGTATCTGTTCAATGCTATTTAGGAGATGTTTTGTATCCCTCAAGTATGAGGGCAAATTATACACCAAGGGTTGTAGTAGTGATTCAACCCAATTCGACATATTCTCGAAAAGAGATCCAATCCCTGCTACAATGGGTCTCCCTTTAACCTCCCCAAGGGACTTGTGTACCTTGGGGAGGTGATGGAAAATAGGAATGATAGGCTCGGATGTATAGAGATAATCAGCTGTACCCTGATCAAATATCCCCATCTCGAGTCCATCGTCAATGAGGTCTGCCAAGCGTCTGCCAAACTCCTTAGTTGGATTACATGTGAGGACCTGATAAACCTCAGAGTCACTCAATTGCCTCATGGCTTCCTGTATGTACATAGATCTGTCCAACACAACCACACTGCCCCCCTTATCAGCTTGCTTGATTATAATATCATCTCTTTGTTTAAGATTCATCAAGGCTGATGATTGAGCTACACTGAGGTTGGGGCGAGGCTGTCGGCTCTCAGTCGATAGTTTAATCAGATCTTCTTCAATTCTATGGTGGAACGCCTCCAAAAACGGTCCCCTATCCTTAGTAGGATAGAAAACAGATTTGGGACGGTAACCACCATGTGTGATTTTCACAAAATCCTCATCTAGATGAGTATTATCAGCCAGATCATAAGCAGTTAAATAATCTTTAGCCTCATTAAAATCAACCAAATCATAAATCTTGGGAGAACCCTCAATAATGGGATCATTTTCTATTGCCATCTCATCTTTACCGTTTATCCAAAAGAACTTTCTGAGTGTCAAATTGCGAATAAATTTATTTAAATCAACTATCGTATTAAACAGGTTAAATTTAGTGGTTGGTACAAATCCCAAACCTAAACCCAAAACCTCTAGTTCATCCTTGGTAAGTGTGGCATTAGAGAGATTAATGACATTTAAATTGCATATTTGTTGCGACCCCCCTCGTCTTTTGTTTCCTCCTGCCCCTCTGCCTCTTTGTCCTCTTCCTGCGTGGCCTCCCCCCTCTCCTATGTTGTTGTCCCTGTGAAAAACCTGTTGTTCTCTAGTAGCTGGACTTGGTCCTACCTCTTGTAAATTAGGTCTTAATTCATTAGCTTTGACAGTCAAAAATTCCTGTCTCCTGTGTTCTGTTGATAATAGACTAGCCTGTTCACAATTAGGCTTCTTATTAAATTGCCTGGTCACAATTGGCTCTATGCGAATTCCACTACTAGGTTTAGGCCTTACTGTCTGATCAGGTTCAGTATTAACTGATGAGAGGGGTGTAGGGGAGACAAGAGAGACACTTTGCTCTGTATGGTCAATGGGTAATGTTTGTGGTGTTACAAATGACACATGTTTCCCTGTCTGTGTTGTGACCCTGCCTCTAGATCGAGATCTAGACCTAGATCTAGATTTGTTCTGTGAAGTATAATTATATGTATGCCAGGTGTACACCCTGTTATGTGCATGGTCTTCGCTGTCTCTCATGAATTTTTTTAGCTTAAAGTTATCTAATTCAACACGAAATTTGTTGACAGAATCTTTCAACATTACATCCATATCACAATATTTTACATGCATGGTATAATCATTTAACCTTAACTGTAACTCAGTTATTTCTTCACGTATTTTAGACAGTTCTGTTTCTTTAAATGATATTATCATTTCCATTAGCCTCCTAGAGCATTCTGTCAGGATGGTATTCCATTTTTCAATGAACACCGGATCATCAACCTGAAAACTAGGATATTTATTCAACCTCAGGCCTCTTGGAATCAGTCCCATCATTAAATATTTTTCCAAAGAGCGTTTGTCCCACCATGCTCTATATTCTCGGATTAGGGTACGTTCTAACTGTAAAAAAACTTCACTAATGGAAAGTGTCTCTCTTTGATTCTCGAATGTATCTTCAATTGTTAATCTTCCCAAATCCATAACATCACAAGACTGTAGTGAGAATAAATCACGGTTCTCCATATTTTTACAATGTTAAGTCACTCCCTGGTAAATAATAGCAGATATATATATGAACTCTGTCACAAGAAACCATGAGAGCACCGGAACAAAATATAAGCAGTCAGTAAGCCAAGCCGTAAGGGAGAAATGAACAGTTCATATACACAAATACACAGTAGCGTCTCCCTTTGCAGCTCCAGGCTATTTAATGTTGTGGGTAAGATGGAAGAATGTGTAAAGTGACTCACCCGGCAGCGTACAGGTCGTGCCGTAATCGTGGCCCCACTATGCGGTTGCGGAGAATCATCCGGTTTTTCCCAGCTGTACTGAGGATCCCATCTCCGCCGGCCTCCTGTGCACTAACCTCTTCAATGCAAGTGCCGGGTGAGTATCAGCGTTAGCGTGTTTCTCGCTACCAACCGTGGCACACGCTGTCTTCCTGATGCGGTCTTCCCTGCTTTGCGTAATGACGTCACAACAACAACACCAATCCAATCTAGATCTCGATCTAGAGGCAGGGTCACAACACAGACAGGGAAACATGTGTCATTTGTAACACCACAAACATTACCCATTGACCATACAGAGCAAAGTGTCTCTCTTGTCTCCCCTACACCCCTCTCATCAGTTAATACTGAACCTGATCAGACAGTAAGGCCTAAACCTAGTAGTGGAATTCGCATAGAGCCAATTGTGACCAGGCAATTTAATAAGAAGCCTAATTGTGAACAGGCTAGTCTATTATCAACAGAACACAGGAGACAGGAATTTTTGACTGTCAAAGCTAATGAATTAAGACCTAATTTACAAGAGGTAGGACCAAGTCCAGCTACTAGAGAACAACAGGTTTTTCACAGGGACAACAACATAGGAGAGGGGGGAGGCCACGCAGGAAGAGGACAAAGAGGCAGAGGGGCAGGAGGAAACAAAAGACGAGGGGGTCGCAACAAATATGCAATTTAAATGTCATTAATCTCTCTAATGCCACACTTACCAAGGATGAACTAGAGGTTTTGGGTTTAGGTTTGGGATTTGTACCAACCACTAAATTTAACCTGTTTAATACGATAGTTGATTTAAATAAATTTATTCGCAATTTGACACTCAGAAAGTTCTTTTGGATAAACGGTAAAGATGAGATGGCAATAGAAAATGATCCCATTATTGAGGGTTCTCCCAAGATTTATGATTTGGTTGACTTTAATGAGGCTAAAGATTATTTAACTGCTTATGATCTGGCTGATAATACTCATCTAGATGAGGATTTTGTGAAAATCACACATGGTGGTTACCGTCCCAAATCTGTTTTCTATCCTACTAAGGATAGGGGACCGTTTTTGGAGGCGTTCCACCATAGAATTGAAGAAGATCTGATTAAACTATCGACTGAGAGCCGACAGCCTCGCCCCAACCTCAGTGTAGCTCAATCATCAGCCTTGATGAATCTTAAACAAAGAGATGATATTATAATCAAGCAAGCTGATAAGGGGGGCAGTGTGGTTGTGTTGGACAGATCTATGTACATACAGGAAGCCATGAGGCAATTGAGTGACTCTGAGGTTTATCAGGTCCTCACATGTAATCCAACTAAGGAGTTTGGCAGACGCTTGGCAGACCTCATTGACGATGGACTCGAGATGGGGATATTTGATCAGGGTACAGCTGATTATCTCTATACATCCGAGCCTATCATTCCTATTTTCCATCACCTCCCCAAGGTACACAAGTCCCTTGGGGAGGTTAAAGGGAGACCCATTGTAGCAGGGATTGGATCTCTTTTCGAGAATATGTCGAATTGGGTTGAATCACTACTACAACCCTTGGTGTATAATTTGCCCTCATACTTGAGGGATACAAAACATCTCCTAAATAGCATTGAACAGATACAATGGGATGAAAAGAATATTTGGCTGACAATTGATGTAGTCAGCCTATATTCTGCTATTCCACATTCGCATGGCTTAGCTGCCATTTCATACATGCTAGACAGATTCAGTAACTATGGTGAAGATCTTAAGACTTTTTTGCTTAAAACCCTAGATTTCTTGCTTTCTCACAATTTCTTTTTGTTTAACGGAACTTTCTATCTCCAAAGACGTGGCACAGCCATGGGGGCTAAATTTGCCCCGGCCTACGCCAACCTTTTTATGGGTTGGTGGGAGCTGTGCCACGTCTTTGGAGATGGCAATCCATTCCTTAAGAGCATTAAGATGTATAAAAGATACATCGATGACCTCCTGTTCGTTTGGACGGGAGGTCATCAAAATATTGAGGCTTTCATACTATATTTGAATCAGAATGAGGTTAATCTTCAATTTACTTATGAGTGTGATCAACATACAATACCATATTTAGATATTCTCCTTATTGGGGATGTTGAAGACCACAGAGTGAAGACAACCTTGTATCGGAAGCCCACAGCTACCAACGCAGTGTTGCATGGCCGGAGCAATCACCCAAAATACACAGGTTTTGGGGTTGCGAAAGGTCAGTTCATCCGTGTAAAACGTAATTGCACGGATGAATCAGATTTTGAAAATGAAAGCTTAATTCTAATGGATAATTTTCTTGAGAGAGGGTATAAGAGGAAGGTGCTTGAGAGAGCTCTTTTGGAAGTATGTCGCATAGACAGGAGACAACTACTGGGGGACCATGGGAATAGTAAAAGAGATACTGGGTTCAGTTCTTTGAAACCCACTTTTACTACCGCGTACAGTGCTCAGTTTGATGATATATGCAGCATTGTTGGTAAACATCTCCCGATACTTACAGCTGAAGACAGCCTTAAAGATTATGTATCTAAAGGTTGTAATTTTGTACCTAAGAGAGGATGTTCTCTAGGTAACATGTTGTCTCCCAGCTTGTTACGTAAGTCCCCCACTAGGGTCAGCAGCTGGCTAGAGGTTAAAGGACATTACAAATGCCACTTTAGCAGCTGCATAGCGTGTGGTTTCACACGAATTACGAAAAATTTTCAATCATATGTAACACAGAAGGTGTTTGATCTTGGATCCTACACAAACTGCCGCTCTATTTTTGTAATATATCTGGTTGAGTGCACCCAATGTAAGAAACAGTATGTGGGATGCACCTCCAGAGAGGGCAGAAACAGGATCAGGGAACACCTGAACAACATAGAGAACGGTGTTGAGTGTTCAGATCTAGCTAGACACTTTATCTATGTTCATGATAAAGTAGTCTCATCTTTTAAATGGCAAGTGATTGACCAGATCAAAGCTCCACTACGTGGAGGGGATAGAATGACGAAGTTACTGTTCAAAGAAGCCTTTTGGATCTTCAAATTACAGACTAGAAGACCAAAGGGCTTCAATATTGAAGGTGATGTTATTAATTTTTGGAACCGGCAGTATTAAAACAGACTATAATTAGTGGGTAGCTTACAAGTTGCCCATCTTATTACTCCATATTTTTATATATAAGAGACAATTCTCGAAATAGTATCAACATTATACCAATACTCACTAGTAAGATCCATATATATATTGTAAGTAATTTGAGTCTGACTATGATAGTAGAATGGATAGATAAATTAATAATAAAGCAAATCTATTTATATCCAAGGTTAGGCATACACACTTTAAAAATTGTTTGGATCTTATTGTGATTGTTATGTTTATACTGTCCCCCATTTTTGGAATCATTCTCTTCTTTCTTCTTCTTTTTCTTTTTCTTCTTCTTTTTTTCTTTCCTTTAATTTAAGAATCATGATAAAAATATGCTGCTTGAATTTGTCTGTACTAATGACCGCAATTTCATGTAAACATTAGTTCAGGATCACATGATATATGATTATGTTAATGGTTTATATATATTATATTCAAAATGCATTGGTTAGAAACATGATTCAATAGTTACTAATTAAACAAGGTCATTTGTTACAATTCCTAATCACTTAACACCATGACTGTAAGGCAATGTCCTGTCCCTTTAAAATTAGCATATACGGGGTTTCCTATACCTGGGGGCTCAGGTGTATTTAAGTAGCATTTCTATGTGAACTTATCAGTCCATGAATAAGGCAGAGGGCTGCCGAAACGCGTAGGACCCGTTCAGTATACCCCTTATGCAAGGGCATTAAGCTTTTATGCTGTTTTATTGTTTTCTCCAATAAAGTCAATTTTGATTCAACGCCTGGAGGTCTCGCTGGTTTTTCTACAATTACGTCTATATTATTGGTTATATGTCAAACAAATCATATTGGTCTTCTAGTCATTGTTTCATTGTTAAACGATTGAAAATAACTGATATTATTTTGTGGAATAGTTTATTCTTTAGCCCCTTGTGCCAATCCGATGTATATATGTCATTGCCCATCGTACCGCATAACATATGTATACATCGGACCTATAGCAAGCTCCCGCAGACTTGGTTGTCAAGTCAAGTGACAACCAAGACTTGCTATTCCTGGGCTGCAGGCATTTGCTTTCATTTGGTAATAGCGCACAATCGGTGCTCCTTTACATATGAGTGCAGATTGTCATATTGTTACAGACAGAGTGAAAGGAGTGATCGTCGAAAAGGGGGGCCTGCTACACTACAGAAATAAATAAAATCTAAAAATAATACAACCCCAGTTTGGAAAAAAATTGGGACAGTATGGAAAATGCAAAAAAAAACCAAAAAGAGTCATTTGAAAATTCAATTCACTCTGTACTATATTGAAAACACATTATTAACACATTATTTGATGTTTTACTTTGTGAATTTAATGGATTTTTGAAATTATACACTCATTTAAAATCTGATGACTGCAACACACTCCAAAAAAGTTGTGACACTCGTCTGTTTGCCACTGTGTAACATCAACTTTTCTATCAATTACACTTATTAAGTGTTTGGGGACTGAAGACACCAATTGGTTAAGCTTAGCAAGCAGAATTTTCCAAGATTCATCCATTATGCATGTCTTCAGCTGCGCAACTGTACGGGGCCTTTGTTGCCTTATTTTGTGCTCCATAATGCGCCACACATTCTCAATCGAAGACAGGTCAGGACTGCAGACAGGCCTTTAAGCACCCGTACTCTCTGCTTACGCAACCATGCACTTTTAATCCAGGCAAAGTGTGGTTTGGAATTGTCCTGCTGGAAAATGTAGGGATGTACCTGGAAAAGATGACGTCTGGATGGCAGCATATGTTGCTCCAAAATGTATACATATCTTTCTGCATTAATGCTGCCCTCACAGATGTGCAAGTTACCCATGCCATGGGCACTGACACCCCCCATACCATGACATATGCTGGCTTTTTGGACCTGACGCTGATAACAACTTGGATGGTCCTTTTCCTTTTTGACCTGGAGAACATGACATCTGTTTTTTCCAAAAACTATTTGACTGTGCTACTGTCCTTCTGTCAGAGATTTTTTCCCTGGTTTGTTTGCCATGTGCTGCTGGCAGCCATTTTACTCACCTTTCTTGCTGAATCTGGTTCAGAGTGTGTGATGCTGCTCATTTCCTGCACGCCCTCTTATGGCCAGACTGTTGTACATCATCTGTGTGAGACAGGTTGCAGTTTCAGAATTGTGATGTCATCACTTATTATTTAAAGGGCCTCTGTTCAGTATGCTTTGCCCTTGCGTTGTCTCAGACCTGTTTGTGAGTGCCTGTGTTTTACCTGGCTGTCTGATTTCCCTCCTGGTTCCTGATCCCTGGCTTGTTCTCCTTGTTCCTGATTCCGGTTATTTGACTTGTGGACTTTTTAATATTTTTGCTATTAATAAAGGTGTGATTATTTTTGCACTTCTTGTCTCAGTCTGATTCCTGGCACCTTGACATTACGCAAGGGCCATGAATCCTGATGGTGCTAATAATCCACCTTTACCTACAATCATTTCCAGGATTGAGGAACAGGATCACCGCTTGGATCAATTTGCACTAGACCTGCAAACCCTGCTGACTCGCACTGCACATTTGGACCAGAATGCCCCACAAGTTATGGCCGCTCCTGTTTCTTTCCGCTGCTGCACCTAGTCCTACCAGGAGCATGTCTGGTTCTGCACCTCTACCTCAGCATTATGGAGGCGATCCTAATCAGTGAAGAGGGTTTTTGAACCAGGTGGGCATTTACTTTGAGATGTTACCTCAGTCATTTCCCTCTGACAGAGCTAAGGTGGGATTTCTCATCTCTTTACTCTCTGACATGGCCCTTGCCTGGGCTAATCCCTTGTGGGAGACTAATAAACCTGTGATTTCTAATTACCCTGAATTTGTGGCCTCCTTTCAAAGGGTATTTGATCTTCTGGCTCGCTCCACCTCTGCTGCCAAATGACTCATGTCCATTCAGAAAGGTACAGTATCTGTTGCTCAGTATGCCATTGAGTTCCGTACGCTTGCCACAGAGGTTTGTTGGAACAATGAAGTTCTTGTTGCCGTCTTCTTTCATGGGCTTTCTGATGTGATTAAAGACAAAGTTGCTGCCAGAGATTTACCAGAGGATCTCGAGGCTTTGGTGTCTTTTTTTAATCCTAATTGACATCAGACTCAGAGAGAGGCCCTCTTTCAAGGAGCACTTGCGGAAGCCTCCTGTACCGTTGTCTCCTATGTTGTCATTCCCACCCATGTCTCCCTCTCCTCCCATGTCTCCTGGTCCCGAGTCACCAGGTACTGCTGTGCTGATGCAGTTGGGATTTATGCATCTCTCCATGGCAGAGAGGGCCTTTAGGAGGAGGGAGGGGCTCTGTCTCTATTGCGGGTTACAGGGCCACCTTTTAAAGTTTTGTCCTACACAGCCAGTTAAACGCTCGCACCTAGGGTCCTGTCAGGGGCATACCTTGGGTGGTTTATACTCATCCCCGGAACTTCTATAGGAGAAACCTTTGGTCACGGTTGTCCTTTCCTGGGTGGACTCCTCCATAGTCACCCATGCTCTTGTTGACTGCTTGTTGGTGCTGCGGGATATTTCATTGACAGTGCTTTTGTATCATAGCACTCCATTCCTGTATTGCCTCGGTCCATTCCGCTTGCTATTGAGGCCATTGATGGAAGGCCTCTTCAGCCTGCACTCGTTAATCACGAAACCGCTCCATTATCCATGGCTGTTCAGGCTCTCCATTTTGAAACCCTCCAGGTCCAGGTGATTAACTCTCCACATTTTCCAGTTGTTCTGGGTTATCCCTGGCTCCAAAAGCACAATCCTAGTCTCGACTGGTGTAAGTCCGAAATGTTGTAGTGGTCTCCGCAGTGTATTTCCACTTGTCTTCGGAAACCAGTCAAAGTCCTGTGCACTTCTTTGGTATCTCAATTGCCTGAGGAGTACCGAGAGTTCCAAGATGTTTTTGACAAGGTGCGTGACGTTACGTTGCCTCCTCACCGGTCTTACGATTGTGCCATAGACCTGCAACCCAGAGCTATTCCTCCTTGAGGCCGGGTTTACCCTCTCTCGGTGGCAGAGAATTTTGCTATGGATGAGTATGTTACCAATGCTCTGTCATGGAGGATTATCCACAAATCCTGCTCTCCTGCAGGGGCTGGCTTCTTCTTCGTGAAGAAAAAGGGTGGCTAGTTAAGACCATGCATCGATTATAGGGGTTTCAATCGTCTTACCATTGAGAATGCTTATCCTATTCCGCTCATTATGGAACTCTTTGACCACCTAAAGGGAGCTACGGTCTTTTCTAAACTTGATTTGAGAGGAACATACAATCTCATTAGGATTAAGGAGGGCCACAAATGGAAAACAGCATTTAACACCAGGAGCGGGCATTATGAGTATCTTGTAATTCCCTTTGGCTTATGTAATGTTCCAGCTGTTTTCCAGGAATTTATTAATGATATTCTATGAGATATGTTGCAACAGTGTGTTGTGGTGTACTTAGATGATATCCTCATACACTCACCCACTCTTGCGGCTCATCGCTCTGATGTTACACTTGTACTTCAGAGACTACGTGAGAACGGCCTGTTTTGTAAACTCAAGAAATGTGAGTTCCATCAGACTCAAGTAACTTTTCTAGGTTATGTAATCTCCATTGCAGGGTTCTCCATGGATCCTGAAAAATTGTCTGCACTCCTGCAGTGGCCTCGCCCAGTTGTCTTCGCTCTATTCAACTTTTTTTTGGCTTTGCCAATTACTATAGGAAGTTTATTAAAACTTTTCTTCCTTGGTCAAACCTTTTTACTGACATGACCCGTAAGGAGAATGATCCACTCCATTGGTCACTTACTGCCAATAAGGCTTTTGAGAGTCTTAAGACTGCCTTTGCTGCTGCTCTAGTTCTGGCTCATCCTAACCCTGTCCTGCCTTTTGTTCTTGAGGTAGATGCATCTGAGACTGGAGTAGGGGCCCTCTTGTCTCAACGTCCTACGCCTGATGGTTCCTTGCATCCGTGCGGTTTCTTCTCTAAGAAATTGTCTCCAGCGGAGTGCAATTATGAAATTGGTGACAGGGAATTACTGGTCATAATTTTGGCACTCAAGGAATGGAGGCATATTCTCGAGGGTACTAGCGTACCAGTGCTCATTCTTACTGACCACAAGAATTTGACTTATTTATCCAAAGCAAAACATTTGTCGCCCTGACAGGCCAGATGGGTGCTATTTTTGTCTCGTTTTAATTATGTGGTCTCCTACCTGCCTGGTAGTAAGAATGTTAGGGCTGATGCCCTCTCTCGTCAATTTTCACCTCTGTCCAAGAAGGAGTCTGTACCTATTCCAGTTATACCTCCTGACCATATTTTGGTCACCATACATACTAATTTGTCTTCTCCCATAGGGGAGGAGATCCTGGCTGCACAAACCAATGCACCTCCTGAGAAACCTAGTGGTAAGTGCTTTTGTACCTGAGAATCTTCAAACTAAACTATTGCACACTTACCACTATCCTAAAGCCGCACTTTGGTCTGTCACTTGACAATTCTGGTGGTCAGGTCTTCGTTCTGATGTTGCTGCGTGTGTTGCCTCCGGCTCAGTCTGTCGAGGAGAGACTCCTCGATGTCTATCTGTGGGTCTTCTTCAACCTATTGCTAATGGTGAGCGTCCCATGGACTTAATTGTCGAGCTCCCTGTTTCCAATGGCAATACTGTTATCCTAATGGTGGTTTACCGTTTTTCTAAAATGTCACATTGCATTCCCCTGAAGAAGTTGTCTACTGCTCAGGAGCTTGCTTCAATTTTTGCCTGGGAGGTCTTCCGTTTACATGGATTACCCAAGGAGATAGTGTCGGACCGGGGTAGCCAGTTTGTCTCCAGATTTTGGCGTTTCTTTTGTGCTCAAATGGTGATACAGCTTTCCTTCTTCTCAGCATGTCACCCTCAATCCAATGGGGCTGCGGAACAATCTAATCAAGCTCTTGAACAGTTCCTCCATTGCTATTAATCAGATCACCACAATAATTGGTTTGAACTGTTACCTTGGGCAGAGTTCACTCGTAATAGTGCTATTAATGCTTCCTCCCAGTTATCCCAGTTCATGGAGAATTATGGGTTTCAACCATCCTTGTTGCCAAATTCATTCATGTCTCAGGGAATTCTGGCTTTGGAGGAGCATCTCCAGCAACTCTGTTCCACGTGGGTGCAGATTCAGTGTTGCCTTCATCGTTCTATGCAGCGCAAAACGTTCCAGGCCCTTCCTACCAGGTTGGTGAGAGGGTTTGACCAGTCCTCCCGCAACTTGAACCTTTGTTTGCCTTCCAATAAACTGGCTCCCAGTCCCCATTATGTTGGTCCTTTTCGGATACTCTGACGGGTCAATCCTGTAGCCTACGCTCTTGACCTTCCTCCTGCAATGTGCATTTCCAATGTTTTTCATGTCTCCCTCTTGAAACCATTGATTTGTAATCGGTTTACCACTGTGTTGCCTCATAACCCCGTCCTATCTTCATTGACAACTATGAAGAATATGAGGTCAGCAGCATTATTGACTCTCGTATGTCCAGGGGTCGCATACAGTATTTGGCTCACTGGAGGTGTTACGGTCCGGAGGAGCGTTCATGGGTTCCCTCCTCTGATGTTCATGCTCCCAACCCTCCTCCGTGCCTTCCATGCCCATTTTCCCAATAAGCCTTTTGTCCTCCCGCAGGGGAGATGTCGTTGAGGGGAGGGTACTGTCAGGGTTTTTCTCCCTGCTTTCTTTGCCATGTGCTGCTGGCAGCCATTCTACTCAACTTTCTTGCTGAATCTGGTTCAGAGTGTGTGATGCTGCTCATTTCTTGCATTTTATTATTCTTTATTTATAAAGCGCCAAAAGATTCGGCAGCGCTGCCCATGGGTACAAGGATAACAGTACAGTGGAGAAACAATATGATAAGACACAAAATTTTACAGACAAATACAGGAGAAATTGAGGGCCCTGTTCCCGTGGGAACTTACAATCTAGATGGCCAGACTGTTGTACATCATCCGTGTGAGACAGGTTGCAGTCTCAGAATTGTGATGTCATCACTTATTATTTAAAGGGCCTCTGTTCAGTATTCTTTGCCCTTGCGTTGTCTCAGACCTGTTTATGAGTGCCTGTGTTTTACCTGGCTGTCTGACGTCCCTCTTGGTTCCTGATCCCTGGCTTGTTCCTGACTTTGCTGTTCTCCTTGTTCCTGATTCTGGTTCATCTGACTACTCTCTTTGGCTCCTGACTCGGCTCGTCTGACTACCAGCTCTGGTTTTGACTCCTGGCTTGTTATTTGACTTGTGGACTTTTTATTATTTTTGTTATTAATAAAGTTGTGATTATTTTTGCACTTCTTGTCTCAGTCTGATTCCTGGCACCCTGACACCTTCTCAGATGAGACCGTGCCCAGAGAAGTCGGCGGTGTTTCTGGACAGTTTTGATGTTTGGATTCTGCTTTGCATAGTAAAGTCTTAACTATGTAGATGCAGCATCAAATGGTGTTGACTGACAAAGGTTGACCAAACTATTGCTGAGTCCATGTCAGGATATCCATTACAGATTCATGATGGTTTTTGAGATGGTAACGTCTGAGGGATTGGAGATCATGCACATTCAGAAGTGGTTTTCGGCCTTGCCCTTTACGCACCTAGATTTGACTGGATTCCTTGAATCTTTTAATTATATTGTGCACTGTAGAAGGTGGAATGCACAAAATTCTATTGATTTGTCTTTGGGGAATGTTGTTCTCAAACTGTTGGATTATTCGCTGATGCATCTGTTGGCAGATTGGCGAGCCTCGACCCATCCTTGCTCTTGAAGGTCCTTTTTTGGAGGCTCCTTATATACTATGACTACACAATTGCCTCATCTGTTTCACATCACCTTCTTATTACAATTTGTCACATCACTATTAGTCCTAAATTGCCCCTGCCTCAACTTTTTTGGAATGTGTTGCAGTCATCAGATTTAAAATGAGTGTATATTTTTAAAAATACATTAAATTTGCAAAGTAAAATATCAAGTAATGTGTTTTCAATATAATCCAGGGTGAATTGAATTTTCAAATTACTTGTTTTTTCCATTTTCCATACTGTCCCAACTTTTTCAGAATTGGGGTTGTACTATAAACTAGGTGCTGGCAGACAGCTGTATCTAAGCTGGTGGACACAATTTGGAGGGACAAGGGTTAGAGAGCTGGTTGGGAGGGATCAGGGAGTTGGGAAGGTAAGGGGTGATCCTACTCTGCAGAAAATCATTAAATAAATAAAATGAATTTATTTAAAAAAACAAAAATAGTCCCTAAGATGGTGTTCAAAAGTGTGGGTGTGTGGGGGGAGAGATGTGCTTGGTAGGGATCAGTGAAGTGTCAGGTGGGGGGTAATACCTACATTAAAATACTTTTACCCTTACCAGCTAACTAATTAACCCCTTCACTGCTGAAAATTTAAGAAGTGTAGTGCACAGTTGCAATAAGTGGCCTTCTAATTGCCAAAAACTAACTTGGCAGCAAAGCAGTTGCATGAAATATATCAAAAATGGTCAAAGATGAACATCTTGGGTTGTCTACTAAAAATCAATATACAGTTTTGATTCAGTATTTTGGGCAAGTTTTTCTCTGAAATTCCAGGTAGCAAAGGGGTTACATTTTATCAAGGAGACATGATTAGTCCAATGGTTTCTTCAAGGAATTTTGCCTTCTTTTTTAGTAGTGCTATATTGCCACCAACCATGTTCAAAGTTGATATACTGATTAGTTACAAATGGTGTCTAAATGTAAACCATATGGGCTACAAGCATTTCATAGTATTCAAATCTTACTGCTTTATCGTAGGTGAATCAATAAGGTGCAGTCAATTTTAATATACTTCAAGTTGAGGGATTTTTCAATTCAATATTTTTTGCAGCCCTAAAGGACTGTAGTTCAATAACCTGTTCTGAGATACTTATGCTAAACAGAGGAATAAAATATCTCTTTGGTGTTCAAACATAGAAACACAGAGGTTGATGATAGATATGAATGATTAAATGCTTCAATCTCATGGTACCTATACCAAAAGGTCTTAAAGGCTCAAATGTATTCCTCTTTTACATATAAAATTAGCATTGTGCTACAATTATTCTGCTTTTTAAAAACAGATTTTTCTGTGCTGGAATTTTTTTTTTTTTTTTTTTTTATCCTTCTGATATCCTGATATCCTTCTGGTATGTTACTGTCCATCAGTGGCTTCTATCATACAGGTGAGCTGTGTTTAAATTAACACTTCCTGTTAGTTTAAAAATAATAATGAACAACTTCAACCTAAAATTGTGCTCTTTCATTTGCATCAAATAATGATAAAAAAAAAACTACAAACAAATGCATGTACCTTTAGCACTTAGAGGAATATTTATCAAAGCGTCAACTGAAAATACGCTTGAATTCTGCATCGTATTTTTTGTGAGATTGATCCGCCGTAGTTATCAAAGCGTCAAAATCAGCAAATGTTGAAATTTGTGACGTAATATACGATCCCGCGATCTCAATCCGACGCAGATTGATGCAAATTGAAAACAGTGGTATTCGAGCGGAATTCTGTTCATTCGCCCTCCTAATCGACACTATTTGAACCTCTCACTAAGTTATCAAAAATTCTACATTAAGGCTTGCGTCTTTTCCGACTCAGTGTACCTAATGGTCAAAGATGAACATCTTGGGTTGTCTACTAAAAATCAATATACAGTTTTGATTCAGTATTTTGGGCAAGTTTTTCTCTGAAATTCCAGGTAGCAAAGGGGTTACATTTTATCAAGGAGACATGATTAGTCCAATGGTTTCTTCCAGGAATTTTGCCTTCTTTTTTAGTAGTGCTATATTGCCAGCAACCATGTTCAAAGTTGATATACTGATTAGTTACAAATGGTGTCTAAATGTAAACCATATGGGCTACAAGCATTTCATAGTATTAAAATCTTACTGCTTTATCGTAGGTGAATCAATAAGGTGCAGTCAATTTTAATATACTTCAAGTTGAGGGATTTTTCAATTCAATATTTTTTGCAGCCCTAAAGGACTGTAGTTCAATAACCTGTTCTGAGATACTTATGCTAAACAGAGGAATAAAATATCTCTTTGGTGTTCAAACATAGAAACACAGAGGTTGATGATAGATATGAATGCTTCACTCTCATGGTACCTATACCTAAAGGTCTTAAAGGCTCAAATGTATTCCTCTTTTACATATAAAATTAGCATTGTGCTACAATTATTCTGCTTTTTAAAAACAGATTTTTCTGTGCTGGAAATTTTTTTTTTTTTTTTTTTTTATTATCCTTCTGATATCCTGATATCCTTCTGGTATGTTACTGTCCATCAGTGGCTTCTATCATACAGGTGAGCTGTGTTTAAATTAACACTTCCTGTTAGTTTAAAAATAATAATGAACAACTTCAACCTAAAATTGTGCTCTTTCATTTGCATCAAATAATGATAAAAAAAAAACTACAAACAAATGCATGTACCTTTAGCACTTAGGGGAATATTTATCAAAGCGTCAACTGAAAATACGCTTGAATTCTGCATCGTATTTTTTGTGAGATTGATCCGCCGTAGTTATCAAAGCGTCAAAATTGGCAAATGTTGAAATTTGTGATGTAATATACGATCCCGCGATCTCAATCCGACGCAGATTGATGCAAATTGAAAACAGTGGTATTAGAGCGGAATTCTGTTCATTCGCCCTCCTAATCGACACTATTTGAACCTCTCACTAAGTTATCAAAAATTCTACATTAAGGCTTGCGTCTTTTCCGACTCAGCGTACCTAGTTTTCAATCTGCCACCCATAGAACTCAATGGGAGTCTGAAAACACAGAAAGCTTATGTTCGATGCTTCAAGAGAATGAAGCATATTACATAATAAAAGTACATTAGAAACTTTATTAAATTTGTATACCCTTTCTAAATCAAACAATATTATTGTTCCACATTTGGTACACTAGTAGATATAGGAATTAAAAGGAAAAATACATTACTACTTATGGATTATGTTACAACTTTGTCTCTCATTACAAAGCAAGGGGACCATATTATTTCTCCAAATTTGGTGCAAATTTTTGCCAGTTTTTGCTACTTCTCAGATGGGAATATTGTCCTTGTCCCATTTTTACTCACGTATATTGAAACAGAGGGAACCTTTAATTCTCTCTGAAATAGTGACAAAACAAAATAACAATAGCCCGATAAATTTGACAATACAAGACGTAGAAGACAGCTTAGACCGTACAAAACAGGCAACACTTGCGGTATATTATAGAGAGGCACAGATTAGGCTGCTTCATATGGATTATATTACACCACACAGGCTATCAAAATGGAATAAGCGAATCCCAGACCAACGTGTTAAATGCGGAGCTGTAGCTCCATCATTTCAACATAACTTTTACGCCTGTCCAGTGATTAGAAGATTTTGGGGACAGTACCAATGCTGGCTGAAGGTCACGTTTAATATAGAGATAGTACTTACAATAGCGGAAATTTTCTTGTTTAAATGGAATGACTTGCACAAAAAACTTCATAAACTACTTACATTATGTACTCTTTTAGCTAGACACTGTATCTTTAAAAATTGGATTAATAGACAGGCTCCAACAGTGGCCCAATTTAAACGTATTTTGCTAAAACAACTTTTTATAGAACAATATGATGTAAAACTTGATACAACACATAGATTACACCCCTTCTTACAGAAATGGAGACCATATATCGACACATTGGGTCTACCTATACAAAGTCAAGTCTTAAAGCCATTTGCTCATTTGGAGGCTATGCTTCAGTTGGGTCTGAGAGAGGAATGGTGTATAGTAACAGAATTGACAGGGGATCAGAGTTTGGATCAAAGCTCCTTGGAGGTTATGCTGTTTTAAACAATTTGGGGATAATTATTTTTTTTTGTCTCTCGCTTTATTTCCCCCTCCCCCGGTGCCCCCCCCCCCCTTCCTTCCCTTCCCACTCTTTTGAAGGTTTACCCTTATCATCACTATTTCATCATACCTCACTAAATGTTTGTATTAATGGTTTGCAGAAATGTGGAAAGTATTGGAACAGTTTTATTAAAGTTGTATTAAAGATAACCAAAAAACTGAAAAATACTATAGGAAACAGAAAATCACCAGAACATAGACATTATGGACATTGTATGACGCTATTGGACTTGGTGATTCATCATTAAGGTTCTGTTTTGTTTTTTTTTCATTTTTCTGAATATCACTACGATGTGCTTTTTCTTTTTTGCTCTTGTTTTTTACGCAGAGATATGAAACTGATGTATACGTTTTCTGACCATGGATAAAGTACTGTATTGTTATGCTAATTCTGTTTTCTATAATAAAAAAGAATTTAAAAAAAAAAACTAATATGATCAACAGAAAATAACGCCAATACAAGAGCATACAAAACAAGAAATATAAGTAAACGAGTTAAAACAATACTCCCCTAATTTAGTTGGTTGACCCTGTAACAGCATAACAGGTCCTCAATATCAACTGGCAAGGCACAGTCCAGAGAAGGATAGTCTTTATGTTCTGATGACACACATCAGAGGAAACAGTCATGGATTACCCAGAGTCCAGTTCTGGGGCTGGTACCAGCATGCAAAGCAAAGAATGGATCCAAAGATAGTTCAGCAACTTTTACTGCAGTATGGTGGTTAAAACAAGCTTGACAAAAGGTCTTTTATCTTCATTTTTTCTCTCTCTTTAAAAGGTTTACTTGCATTCAATCTTCAATCTTTTGAAGAGTGCACTTATGGAACTTTATCTATACAGATTTTACCTAAATATGGAAAACTCAAAAATAATTCAGTTAGTGTCTTTAATCTCTGGGTACAGCTACATGATCTCATCCTGCAAATACAAATATTGTGTTAAGAACAATAAAATCATTTTAGGTTCACTTTCTTACTTAAAATAATAATCACCCAACTCACACAAAGACTCACACAAATATACTCATCAAGATTTCCCCCTAGTTTGTCTTTTAGTTTAGTGTTATCTTGTGTTTGGCACGCAAACACAAGATAACACTAGACTAAAAGACAAATCATGCACTCCACTCATGCATGCAGAATACTATTCTCAATAGCAAGCAAAATCAAATACACCTCAATATTCAATATGCCATTCATACAGCACGCTTCCACAAGCAGTCACAAAAGAGAAAAACATAACAATCTCTTAGAAAACATTTAAAACCACTTGTCCATTTCACAAAACAAAACATTAACAGCTGACACAAACTTTAAACAACCACAATTAACCTGAAATTCAACACACATACTGAAATTCCCTGAAGCACAGCACTCGCAAAACACTACACATAATTAAAATCTATACCCTGGTTCTGCAACTTCTACTATGCACAATACTAGGAGATCATACTAATGATACAATCACTGCAGATGCTCAATAAACTCCAGTTGCATATTTACAAATAAAATCCCAAACCATAAATTTATAAAGGAACACACAAACACCTAAGTATCCTATTTTGGGCAAGATCAGATAACCATGGTACAGCCACTGTTCCATATAGCTCCTGCCCGCATGCACCATGCAAATCCACTGTTAAATATATCAAGTGTGGCACAAATAATTTGTGAAAAACTCTAGAATCCAGTCTATAATTTTACATAACCAAAATTTTAATAACAACACAATTATTTGATTTAACTTTGTTTATAATTTGATATTCACCATTCTGCAGCTCTCTAGCCAAATATAACAAATGTATATAACAAAAAAAATGTGCTTTCTACAAAAGAATAATAATAAAATTTCCCCTTTAAATTATTCCCAATGATCCATTGGCCTTACTTATAATAAAAATGTATACTGACGTTCATTAAATAGCCTAAGCAAGCATAACCAGCATAAAAACACACTCACAGTGGGATGCAGGCTAGTTAAAGGGATATTTTACCCAAATTAAAAATTATCTTTAATTGAAACTGCTGACACAGTTAAATATACTAGTGTTAGGCTAACAGTAAACCTCATTGCCTTCTCTGTAAATATTTTCTTAAAATCTCAGATTTTATATCAGTTTGCCTGTATCCCTTTAAATATTTTCTCTCCTCTTTTTTTTTCCTTTCTCCGCTAGTCTCACAGATTGCAACACCAAGATTGTAGACAATTTATCAGTTCAGCTTGCATTACAGAGAGAATTAAGTTACACTGCGTAAATATCTGCTATCTAAACGGCAGATTTAAAAAGAATAATACAAAGAAAGGTCTCAAAAATATATTTTGCAAACTGCTAATACAGTGCTATTGCTGCTCATGAACTCCTTTCACATGAGTGAACTGGTCCTTTAAATAATAAAATGACAATTTTCCATTGCTCTGTCTAAGCACTGAGCTCCAGTTTTACAGACAAATATAAGATAAGGAACATAATAAAATATACTTATTATCTGAAATTCAACCCATTGCAATTTACTTCATATATACACATAAACTCACAAATGCAACTTCTCCTAGATTTTAAACTATTCAGCTTGTATAACAAGCCATTGAAAATACCTTAATATCAAAACTATGTTACAGTGTACTGTCCCTTTAAGGACTAACCATTTATCACGTAAATTACATATGTATACCCTAACCATGATTTAGGCTGCTTGTAATTATTTACCACCCAAATTCTACTGCTTTACTGTATCATGACCTGCATATTAATTTACTTACAACAGAAATGGACCCAAATACTTTTAGATAAATATTAATGATATACAGCCTATAACCATACTTTATCTTTTCCACTAACGCCATGCACAGATCTTGCAAATACAATGTTACTCTTTTTCATTTACCCGAACATGACCAAAGGTCCTCAATCATCCGCACATTCACAAATCCCTTAATTCACTTTGCAAAAACAATATATTTATATGCCACAACAGGTGGACAGTTTTTTTAATTTTTTTATTTGCATACAACAATTATCACTTAAAACTAAAAACTGCTATTAATAACACACATACTTAAACATGCTGTTGACTTTAAAATACAGTTATAAAAAATAACACTACAAAATACCTCCTTTCAACGTCTGATTTCCCAGCTAAGAAACAGAAAGAAAAATGCAGCAAGGTCATTCTTACAGCGATACACACACACAAGCTCATGTCATCTTGCATACCAGAAATTCACTCCCTTTTGTTCCCCCCTTCTCAGGAAAACATATATTTCATAGCATACCAAAGACATATAAAAATAAAATAAGATTAACTTTCCACCAAATATAAAATGTATTTGAAAGTGTCCGAATTTGCAGAGAATGGCCATTTCCCCACAAATTGAGAAAAACACATTTCAAACAGGATTAAACATCCTCCGTTCTTTTTTTTTTTTTTTTTTTTTCATACAACAGAGTTTCTATAACAGTCTTTTTTCTTTACACAGCTGCGCTCACTGACAGTTTTTTATGATCCCCCTCCCTTTCTCGAGTGGATGTCTCTCTGCTTCTGAAATACTTCTGTTAACCCCTTTATAGACATTAAAAATGCAATAACATTCTCCTTTTCAAACACGCATTTATTATCAATATTTTACATGCAAATAAGAGCAGCAATGCTAAAATGCACAGTCACAACAGCACAGCACAGCAATTAAAAGCATGCAAGCAAAGCATCAAATATCAGTTCAAATCCAGAGATAGGTAACAAAAAACTTTACTATAGGAATGTATAAGGACAACTTCAACACAAGTGGGACTCAAACCCACTTATCACAAAGCGATGCCAACTTCAAGTGCATGCCAACTTTTATCTTGCGCGCTTCAATCAGACAGAACTACAATACCTGTCTTAAACTATCAAAGGACTATTAACCTGTCTAGAGGGATTATCACAAGTGCCGACAGGACTCAAACCTTAACCCTGCTTCTTTCTTTACTACAGGAATCCCTTTTAACCCTTTATCATATATTATCAACACCTATTACAAAAAATAAAACCAACTAAATTTAGGTTCAGATTCACAGAGGGAAAGTAGAGTAAAAAAACAATCATCCACTCACCCCGTGTAAATCCCATGAGCTGACACCAGAATTTTTAGATGTTGTTTTCAGAGGGGGGGGCCGTGTCAGTCAGGGCTTGGCCTGGAACACACCTTATCAGCTGGAAATGACTGTATTTGATGAGGATATCCACGAGAATAGATTTCAGACCACACAGCTATGATTCCAAAAGCTATTCTGTTTATTGCAAGTTGAAAGGCACGTCTTATAGCTAACAGTTACAGCATATAGGGTTAACAAGTGATGCATTCATAATTACATCATCTTACATAGTATTTCTACAAGAACAAAGAAACTCATTTAAAATATAATTGGCAGAAAAGGAGTGTTAGGGAGTAATTTCTACAGAAATACCTAACTTCAGATAACAGTAAATCTGGGCCTCATAGCCCAGCACAAATCAAGGCCGTTTGACATCTTGTAGAGATAACTATGCATCCAAGCACATCGTCAGGGTCATTCTCAGGGCTATTCTAGCTATGCAAGTCTCCCTAACATCAGCATATTTCTCACTACATAATAAACCACTATAATAAAAGGTTATTGAGACAAGATGGATGCCAAAGACAAAATGACAGCCAAGAACAAGATGGCGCTGGTCATGCTAACAATAATTCCTAACAGGGGGTGTTAGGTTTAGGGTTAGATTTAGGTTTAGGGGTTAATAACTTTAATATAGTGGCAGCGACATTTGGGGCGGCAGATTAGGGGTTAATATTTATAAAGTATGTTGCGGCAATGTCGGGGGCAGCAGATTAGGGGTTAATAAGTGTAAGATTAGGGGTGTTTAGACTTGGGGTCATGGGTTCCCCATAGGAATCAATGGGGCTGCGTTAGGGAGCTTTACGCTGCTTTTTGGTAGGTGTTAGACTTTTTTTCAGCCGGCTCTCCCCGTTGATTCCTATGGGGAAATTGTGAACAAGCACGTTACACCAGCTCACCACTAACGTAAGCAGCGCTGGTATTGGAGTGCAGTAAGTAACGTAATACCAGCGCTGTCTGTAAGTGAGCGGTGAGCATAAACTGCTCGTTAGCACCGCACAGCCTCTAATGCAAAACTCCTAATCTAGGTGTTAGTGTTTAATGTTCCTTTAAAGGGACATTAAACTCCAAAAAAACTTTCATGATTCAGCTAGAGGACACATTTTTTAAAAAGTTTCCAATTTACTTAAATTATCAAATTTGTTTCATTCTCATGTTATTCTTTGTTGAAGAGATACCTAGGTAGGCAATGTGCACATGCCTGAAGCACTACATGACAGGAAATAGTGCTGCCATCTAGTGCCCCTGCTAATGAATGACATTGTTGCAAAACTGCTGCTATATAGTGCTGCAGACACATGCACACTCTTGAACTTACATTTCTGCTTTTCCACAAAGGATAAAAAGAAAACTATCGGCTAAATTTGGAGTTTTGTCGGTAACGACCCGAAAAACTAACGCCGGCTTTTTTCTGGCCGCACCATAAAAATAACTCTGGTATTGAGAGTCCACATAAAGGCTGCGTTAGGCTCCAAAAAAGGAGCGTAGAGCATATTTAACGCAGCTTCAACTCTCGATACCAGAGTTGCTTACGCAAGCGGCCAGCCTCAAAAACGTGCTCGTGCACGATTCTCCCATAGGAAACAATGGAGCTGTTTGAGCTGAAAAAAAACCTAACACCTGCAAAAAAGCCGTGTTCAGCTCCTAACGCAGCCCCATTGTTTGCTATGCGGAAACACTTCCTACGTCTGCACCTAACACTTTAACATGTACCCCGAGTCTAAAGACCCCTAACCTTACACTTATTAACCCCTAATCTGCCGCCCCCGCTATCGCTGACCCCTGCATATTATTATTAACCCCTAATCTGCCGCTCCGTAAACCGCCGCTACTTACATTATCCCTATGTACCCCTAATCTGCTGCCCTAACATCGCGGACCCCTATATTATATTTATTAACCCCTAATCTGCCCCCCACAATGTAGCCTCCACCTGCCTACACTTATTAACCCCTAATCTGCCGACCGGACCGCACCGCTATTATTATAAAGTTATTAGCCCTTAATCCGCCTCACTAACCCTATAATAAATAGTATTAACCCATAATCTGCCCTCCCTAACATCGCCGACACCTAACTTCAATTATTAACCCCTAATCTGCCGACTGGAGCTCACCGCTATTCTAATAAATGTATTAACCCCTAAAGCTAAGTCTAACCCTAACACTAACACCCCCCTAAGTTAAATATAATTTAAATCTAACGAAATTAATTAACTCTTATTAAATAAATTATTCCTATTTAAAGCTAAATACTTACCTGTAAAATAAATCCTAATATAGCTGCAATATAAATTATAATTATATTATAGCTATTTTAGGCTTAATATTTATTTTACAGGTAACTTTGTATTTATTTTAACCAGGTACAATAGCTATTAAATAGTTAAGAACTATTTAATAGCTAAAATAGTTAAAATAATTACAAATTTACCTGCAAAATAAATCCTAACCTAAGTTGCAATTAAACCTAACACTACACTATCAATAAATTAATTAAATAAACTACCTACAATTACCTACAATTAACCTAACACTACACTATCAATATTACAATTAAATAAATACAATTCCTACAAATAAATACAATTAAATAAACTTGCTAAAGTACAAAAAATAAAAAAGAACTAAGTTACAAAAAATAAAAAAATATTTACAGACATAAGAAAAATATTACAACAATTTTAAACTAATTACACCTACTCTAAGCCCCCTAATAAAATAACAAAGCCCCCCAAAATAAAAAAATGCCCTACCCTATTCTAAATTACTAAAGTTCAAAGCTCTTTTACCTTACCAGCCCTGAACAGGGCCCTTTGCGGGGCATGCCCCAAGAAGTTCATCTCTTTTGCCTGTAAAAAAAAAAATACAATACCCAAGCCCCCCAACATTACAACCCACCACCCACATACCCCTAATCTAACCCAAACCCCCCTTAAATAAACCTAACACTAAGCCCCTGAAGATCTTCCTACCTTGTCTTCACCTCACCGGGTTCAACGATCTGTCCAGAAGAGCTCCTCCGATGTCCTGATCCAAGCCCAAGCGAGGGGCTGAAGAGGTCCATGATCCGGCTGAAGTCTTCATCCAAGCGGGGCAGAAGAGGTCTTCCATCCGATTGAAGTCTTCATCCAAGCGGGATCTTCTATGGTCATCCATCCGGAGCGGAGCGGCAGGATCCTGAAGACCTCCAACGCGGAACATCCATCCTGGCCGACGACTGAACGACGAATGACGGTTCCTTTAAATGACATCATCCAAGATGGCGTCCCTCGAATTCCGATTGGCTGATAGGATTCTATCAGCCAATCGGAATTAAGGTAGGAATATTCTGATTGGCTGATGGAATCAGCCAATCAGAATCAAGTTCAATCCGATTGGCTGATCCAATCAGCCAATCAGATTGAGCTCGCATTCTATTGGCTGTTCCGATCAGCCAATAGAATGCGAGCTCAATCTGATTGGCTGATTGGATCAGCCAATCGGATTGAACTTGATTCTGATTGGCTGATTCCATCAGCCAATCAGAATATTCCTACCTTAATTCCGATTGGCTGATAGAATCCTATCAGCCAATCGGAATTTGAGGGACGCCATCTTGGATGACGTCCCTTAAAGGAACCGTCATTCAGCTAGTAGGCGTCGGGAGAAGAGGATGTTCCGCGTCGGAGGTCTGCAAGATGGATCCGGAAGAAAGAAGATTGAAGATGCCGTTGATAGAAGACTTCATCCGGATCATGGACCTCTTCAGCTCCCGCTTGGATGAAGACTTCATCCGGATCATGAACCTCTTCAGCTCCCGCTTGGATGAAGACTTCAGCCGGATCATGGACCTCTTCAGCCCCCCGCTTGGGCTTGGATCAGGACATCGGAGGAGCTCTTCAGGACGGATCGGTGAACCTGGTATGGTGAAGATAAGGTAGGAAGATCTTCAGGGGCTTAGTGTTAGGTTTATTTAAGGGGGGGTTTGGGTTAGATTAGGGGTATGTGGGTGGTGGGTTGTAATGTTGGGGGGGGGGGTATTGTATGTTTTTTTTTTTACAGGCAAAAGAGCTGAATTCTTTGGGGCATGCCCCGCAAAGGGCCCTGTTCAGGGCTGGTAAGGTAAAAGAGCTTTGAACTGTAGTAATTTAGAATAGGGTAGGGCATTTTTTATTTTGGGGGTCTTTGTTATTTTATTAGGGGGCTTAGAGTAGGTGTAATTAGTTTAAAATTGTTGTAATATTTTTCTTATGTTTGTAAATATTTTTTTATTTTTTGTAACTTAGTTCTTTTTTATTTTTTGTACTTTAGTTAGTTTATTTCATTGTAGTTATTTGTAGGAATTGTATTTAATTTATTTATTGATAGTGTAGTGTTAGGTTTAATTGTAGGTAATTGTAGGTATTTTATTTAATTAATTTAATGATAGTATAGTGTTAGGTTTAATTGTAATTTAGGTTAGGCTTTATTTTACAGGTAATTTTGTAATTATTTTAACTAGGTAACTATTAAATAGTTCTTAACTATTTAATAGCTATTGTACCAGGTTAAAATAAATACAAAGTTACCTGTAAAATAAATATTAATCCTAAAATAGCTACAATATAATTATAATTTATATTGTAGCTATATTAGGATTTATTTTACAGGTAAGTATTTAGCTTTAAATAGGAATAATTTATTTAATAAGAGATAATTAATTTCGTTAGATGTAAATTATATTTAACTTAGGGGGGTGTTAGTGTTAGGGTTAGACTTAGCTTTAGGGGTTAATACATTTATTAGAATAGCGGTGAGCTCCAGTCGGCAGATTAGGGGTTAATAAGTGTAGGCAGGTGGAGGCGACGTTGAGGGGGGCAGATTAGGGGTTAATAAATATAATATAGGGGTCGGCGGTGTTAGGGGCAGCAGATTAGGGGTACATAAGGATAACGTAGGTGGCAGCGCTTTGCGGTCGGCAGATTAGGGGTTAATAAGTGTAGGTAGGTGGAAGCGACGTTGTGGCGGGCAGGTTAGGGGTTAATAAATATAATACAGGGGTCGGCGGTGTTAGGGGCAGCAGATTAGGGGTACATAAGGATAACGTAGGTGGCGGTCGGCAGATTAGGGGTTAAAAAAATGTATTCGAGTGTCGGCGATGTGGGGGGACCTCGGTTTAGGGGTACATAGGTAGTTTATGGGTGTTAGTGTACTTTAGAGTACAGTAGTTAAGAGCTTTATAAACCGGCGTTAGCCCAGAAAGCTCTTAACTACTGACTTTTTTCCTGCGGCTGGAGTTTTGTCGTTAGATGTCTAACGCTCACTTCAGAAACGACTCTAAATATCGGAGTTAGAAAGATCCCATTGAAAAGATAGGATATGCAATTGACGTAAGGGGATCTGCGATATGGAAAAGTCGCGGCTGAAAAGTGAGCGTTAGACCCTATTTTGAGTGACTCCAAATACCGGCGGTAGCCTAAAACCAGCGTTAGGAGCCTCTAACGCTGGTTTTCACGGCTAACGCCAAACTCCAAATCTAGGCCTATGATAATTTGATAATAGAAGTAAATTAGAAAGTTGTTTAAAATGTTATGTTCTATCTAAATCATGAAAGAAAAAAATTGGGTTTTATGACCCTTTAAAGACATAATACAAAATGGTAAAGCAGCATTTTGCATTTAAAAGTAATTTGCACAATGGTGCATTAAGATACAGTCTTACTAGGTCCCTTTTGATTTTCTGATCTTTCTGAAGATTTTTCAGCTGTGTGGGGGAGAAAGACTTTCCTGTCGAATGCGGATTACCCTAATAGCGGAGTGGGACTATTTGTTCACAACAAAATTTGTGAATTGCTTTTTAACAACTTACATCTTGTAAGTAGAATTTTTATTTTGGCGTGTTTGTCATTCTGAATAAACTACCTTGAATCTGGTCTGTTTTGCGCTGTCTCCTATTTCTTTCAGTC